>NW_025764734.1:0-63056 GCF_019669845.1 Emericellopsis atlantica | reverse complement strand
ACCCCCCCCCCCCCCCCCCCCCCCCCCCCCCCCCCCCCCCCCCCCCCCCCCCCCCCGCCCTAATAGTTTTTTTTTCTTAGACTTAAGTTAATAAACCTATAATAAATACCTTATATAATTATTAAGAACTTATAATACGGGCGGCTTTTTTTTTATTTTTTTATTTTTTTTATTTTTATTAAGCTATATTTTAATTAATATTATTACGAGGATATTACGAGAATATAAAAAACTTATAATAGTAATAAGCTCGCGCTTTTTTTTTTTAGTTAAAAAATTAATTAAGCTAGAAATATAAATAAAAAACTTATAATAACAGTAACTTAGTTAGCTTTCTTTTTTTATATAAAAATTAGCGACCTTATAACGATATCGCGTTATAAAAACTATAAACTTATAGCCTCGAGCTTTTTTTTTTATAAATAAAGTTAGCTAGGGTACTTTATAATTAAGATAAAATATAAGAAGTTTATAATAGCGGCTTTCTTAGCCTTAGCTTTCTTAGCTTTCTCGGCCTCTTAGTTCTTTAAGGGATTAACGAACTCGTATTAAATAAGTAAGCTAATAATTAAGAATTAATAATATTAGGCTTAGCCCCGACGGTAGAGTTATCGGCGGTAACCTAGGCTTAATTAGTAAGCTATTATAAGTTAGTTAATAATTCGTTATAAGTACGTATTATAAACTAAGAAAATACTTATAGCGGTACCCTCGGCGGTAGCGCTAGGGGGGATTAATAAAGATATCTAGAAATATAAGCGGACATAATAATATAGCGACCTTATTACGCGAGGCCGCTAACTATATAAATATATATTATTATTATTATTAGTAGTAGTAATAATAGCGGCGGCACGGGGGCGGAGGTTATATATTTATATTTTCTTATATTAATAATATAACTTTATAACGCGCTCGCTCTAAGATTAATAAAAATACTTATAGGTTATTATTATAATAATTTTTAAAAAAAGAATATACAACTATAATTAATTATTTCTAAGATTATTATAATAAAACCTCGGGCTATATATTTATTTAAAAAAATAAAATTAAAAAAAAAAAATTTAAGATTAATAATATAACGAAGGTTACTAATAATATTAACTAATTAATCTATTACGCGGTTAGTATATTATAAAGAATAAAATAAAAAAAAGTAAAAAAATAATTAAAGTCGATATAAAGATTAAGCGATATATTTAAAGATAGAATTATATATAAATATATAATATATTCGCTATAAGGGTATTATTAGTATATAAATACTAAGGATAATATATATAAAAACGGGCGCTTTATTAAACGAATATTATAAAGTAAGGTTATTTATAGGTCTTAAGGTAGCTAGGTAGCGCCGCTATAGCGCGCTATATAGTATAAGAGGTATTTACTTAGATTATATATAATTATATACTTAAGGAACGCGTAAAATAAAAAGTCTTTATATAAATAGAATATTCTTAGGAAGATTAAGAGATTAATATAGTTATTAAAGACCCTTACCTTATAGCGACTTAGTAATATACTCTTAGCCTTTATATATATTTTTACTCTCTTTACGAACCCTAGTTCTAATAATTAGGTATATTTTAAAAAATACTTACTTATATTATTAAATTTTAGATTTTTTTATCGGACTTTATAAATATTTTCTTAATTAATTCTATAATAATTTTTTTAATAATTAATTTAATTTTTTTAAGGATATTAGCTATATCTAGCATAAATCTAACTAGTTTTATTTCTTTTTTATTTCTATTTTTTTTTTATTTTTTAATTATTATTTATATAATAAATTTATTAAGCCTTAATATAAGATAACTAACTTTATTAAATATAATTTCTTAGGAGGTTTTTTTCTTTAATTTTATTATAATTTTAGGGCTAATTAGATTATTAAATATACTCGCGCTATAGTTTAGGTAATAAATACTTTATTTAAGGCTAGCGTGGCCTTTATTAATATTTATTAGCTCCTTAAGGGTAGCGCTATTGTCCTAGATCTAGGTCGATATTATACTTAAAAGGAGTTTAATATTATATACTTAATTTTAGTATTTTTATTAATTTTAAACGCGATTTCGTGAAATTATAGCCGATTTCTAGTTATATAGAAAGTTTCTTTTAAAATTTATTTTAAAACTTAATTTTATATATAAAAAAAATTTAACTAAGAATAAAATAAAAATTAATATAATATAATTATAAAGATTAAAAAACTATATAAAGATCTAAGCTAGATATAATATAGAGATATATAAGAGTATTAAAAAATATTACTTAATTTATCTTATTATAATAAAGCTAAGTTAGCTTATAAATAAAACTAAAAATATATTAAACTACCTTAGGATTTAAGTTAGATTTATATAAAAATAACTTAAATAATAATAATATATTTATATTAATATTTATAATTATAACTCTAAGGGTATTTAAGTTTATAATCTAAGGGTTTCTAGCTTATATTTACTTTAGTAATTAATTAAAGTTATTTCTTATTTATTTTTTAAATTATTAATTTAATAATAAATTAAAAATAAACTTAAAAATATTATTTTTATTATTTTTATTTTCTTTAGCTAAGGTTTAGGCTAAATATAAAATAAAACGCGTTTTTTTAAAAAGAAATATCTTAGATTTAAATTAAACCTTTATAAAAAAAGTAAAATAAAAATATTTCTAAAATAAACTTTTATAGCTTCTAACGCGGTTAATAATACGGGCCTTAAGGTAAATTTATATAGTAATATAAATAATATTAGTTTTAAAAAAGTTAAGAATTAGCTATAAATAAGCTAAGATATAGGACTTATAAAATATTTAGTATTAAGTAGCTTATTTATAAAGGACTTATATTATATATTTATAATATAAGCGATATTAATAATAGCTTTAGCTATAATAAGTTTAAAAAATTATAAAAAAGATTAATATAAAAATTAATATAAGTCTAGCTTAGATATATATAAGAATATAATTATTAATATATTAATAATAATAATTAAAATAAGAACTTAAGCTACCTATAAAAAAAATTAATAAAATAAGGATTTAATACGGATTTAATTAAGAAATATATATTATAAAAAATATAAATAAAGAATAATAAAATTAAGTTTATAAAAATAATTTTTTATATTAATAATATTAATATATATTTTATATTAATATTTTTTATAATAATAATTATTAATTTTATAAAAATCTTAATTTTTATATAAAAAAGAATTAATATAATATAATAAGATTTAAATTAGAATTAAAAAAAAAAAAAAATTTATATATATATAATAATAATAAATAAAATTTATATATAATAAAAATTAATTTAATAAAAATTTAATTTAATTTTTTTTTAAATTTATTATAATAATAAAATTATAATAAAATAATATATTTATAAAAAATTAATATATAAATAAAATAAGCTTTATTATAAAACTAATATTATAAAAATTAATATTTTATTTTATATTTTTTTATTATAAATAAAAAAAATTATATTTATTTTTATTAAAATTTTTTTTTTTAAAATTATTTAATTTAAATAATTTAATTAATTAATAAAAAATCTTTATTAAAAATATATAATTTATTATTATTATTATTATTATTAATATAAATTTTTTTTTTAAAAAAATATAAATTAATTTTATATTAATTATAAATTATATTATATTTTTATATAATTAATATATTTAAAATAATAATATTTATAATATTAATAAATTTATATATTTTCTTTATATAATTTATAATAATAAATTTTTATTTTAATAATTAATTTAATATTATATAAATATTTAATTATTTTTAAATTATTAATATATAAAATAATTATAATTTTTATAATTAATTTTTTTATTTAAAATAATTTTAATAAAATATATATATTTTATTATTTTATTTTATTAAAAAAAAAAATTTAAAAATTTATTTTTAATTTAAATATAATTTAAATTTAATTTTAATTTTTTATAACTATATTATTTTAAAAATTTAACTTTTTAATATTTTAAATTATAATTTTTTATTTTTATATTTATTACTTTATATATATTTTTTAAATTTTAATTTTATATTATAATAAATATAATTAATATAAATTATAAATTTTTATTTAAATTATTAATAAATTATTATTTATTTTATTTTATTTAAAATAAAAATAATATATTATTATAATTTAATTTAAAATTAAATATATTTTAAAAATTATTTATTTAAATTATTAAATTTTAAATTTTTTTATTAAATTTTATAAATATTTTATAATTAATTTTTTAATAATTAATTTAATATTTTTAAAAAATTAATTATAATTAAAATAATCTTAATTAATTTATTTTTTATTTTTTATTTTTTATTTATATTTTATAATTTTATATTATATTATAAATTTTTAAAATTTAAATATAAAATTATTAATATTTTTTAATATAATATTTTTTAATAATTTTAATTAATTTTATTATAATTTTAAAATAAAATAAATTATTAAATATATTTATATTATAATTTAAATAATATATATTTTATTTATAATTAATATAATTTTTATTAATAATTATTAATATTTTAAAAATAATATAATTATTTTAATTTTAAATTAATAATATATTTAAAAAAAATAATATTATAAACTTAATTTTAATATTTTTATTTAATTTAAATATAATTTTTTAAAATTATAATTAATTTATAATTATATAAAAAGTTTTTTTTTAAAATAAAATATTTAAATAAATATAAATTATTAAAAAATTTCTTATAATTAATTAAATAATTATTTAAGGTTATTTAATTAATAAAAAAATATAAAATTATTTATATTTTAATATATAAAAAATTAATTATATTATAAAATTTTTTTTTTTTTAAGTATTAAAAATAATTAAATAAAGGCTATTTAAATAAATATAATTAAGCTTTAATTTATTAATTAATAATTATATATAATATTATTATATTATATTATATATTATATTATAATCTATATTATATAATATTATATATTATTTTATTTTATTTAATAAATATTAATTAAATAAATTATAGTTTTTTTAATATATATTTATAAAATTAATATTATAAAAATTATTATTTTATTTTATATTATTTTATAATAAAAAAAATTATATTAAGATTTTTATTAAATAAATTTTTAAAATTATTTAATTTAAATTAATTAATTAATTAATTAATTAATAAAAAATATTTAATAAAAATATACAATTTATTATTATTATTATATTTATTAATTTAATATTTTAAAAATAATTTAAATATTTTAATAATTATAATATTATAATTTATTTAATTTATATTATTTTATTTTATTAAAAACTAATATAATTTTAATTTAAGCTAGGGTTAATAATTAAGGTCTTCGGACCTTATTAGGTAGTTAGTTACGTGGGTGTCCCACTAACTAGGACTAAAGGCTAGTAGTTCCGTATTTTAATATCTACGCCGATATCGCTCCCACAATCAATCACCGCAGTTTGCTATCATCGACTCATCGCTGGGCGGCCGAAAACCTCGAACCATGCGATTATAGCCACCGAACCTCGCCCTTCCTAGCAATCGTTCATTGCCTCTAGTTGTCTATACGTGAACAACGAGGCCGATTTCCCGTGTGCATTCGCAATGGTCGACTCGAGCAGTACCGGACCGGAGCGTGTGTCCATCCTCGGGAAGCCAAACATAGTGATTGATGATGGACTATGGCTCAACTATGTGGCGAGGGACCTTCTCGACAACGTAACCTCATCCACATACGTTGTGATAACCGATACGAATTTATTCGATTCCTATGTGCCACCATTTGTGCAAAGCTTCAACCACGAGCCCGGGGCGGAAGCCGCACGATTGCTCACCTACGCCATTCCACCTGGTGAGGCGTCGAAGACTCGAGAAACGAAAGCGGAAATCGAAGATTGGTTACTCTCGGAGCAATGCACGCGAGACACTGTCATTATCGCCCTCGGTGGTGGCGTCATTGGTGACATGATTGGATATGTCGCCGCAACTTTCATGCGAGGTGTACGATTCATCCAGGTACCGACGACTTTGCTGGCTATGGTGGATTCATCCATTGGTGGCAAGACCGCCATTGACACGCCGATGGGGAAAAATCTTGTTGGTGCTTTCTGGCAGCCAGAACGCATATACATCGACCTTGCTTTCCTGCAGACTCTCCCTGCTAGAGAGTTCATTAATGGCATGGCTGAGGTGATCAAGACTGCAGCTATCTGGGACCACGACGAATTCGCGACATTGGAGCTGAACGCCCCCAATATTTTGTCTTGTGTTCGCGCAGAAGGTGTTGGTCGACTCAACCCAATCAAAGATGTGTTGCGACGCATCATCAGCGGCTCTGCCCGGGTCAAAGCCGAAGTGGTTTCTAGCGACGAGCGGGAGGGCGGCTTACGCAATCTTCTCAATTTCGGACACTCTATCGGACATGCCATAGAAGCCATATTGACCCCTCAGCTCCTGCATGGAGAAGCTGTGGCTATTGGTATGGTAAAGGAGGCTGAGTTGGCTCGGTTTCTCGGAGTACTTCGACCAGGCGCCGTCTCGCGCCTCGCCAAGTGCATTGCCAGCTTTGACCTCCCAACATCTCTAGAAGACAAACGAGTCATCAAGCTGACGGCCGGGAAAAAATGCCCCGTGGATGTGCTGCTGAAGAAGATGGCGGTCGACAAGAAAAACGAAGGCAAGCTCAAGAAAATCGTCTTGCTTTCGGCAATCGGAAAAACCCATGAGCAGAAAGCCAGCGTTGTTGAGGATCGATGCATCAGATTAGTGTTGTCTTCATCTGTCGTCGTACAACCCGGTGTTCCCCGTGACCTCGATGTCACTGTGACACCCCCTGGGTCCAAGAGCATCTCCAATCGCGCTTTGGTGCTCGCAGCGCTGGGGCGAGGCCAATGTCGTATTAAGAATCTCTTGCATTCTGATGACACCCAGTACATGCTTTCGGCAGTCGGTGAACTCGGGGGAGCTTCCTACTCCTGGCAGGACGCTGGGGAGGTACTCGTGGTGGATGGCAAAGGGGGCAATTTGCAGGCCAGTAACAACGAAATTTACATCGGAAACGCTGGCACAGCATCCCGCTTCCTCACCACTGTGGTCGCCTTATGCTCACCAACTGACACCGCCACGGCTACTGTACTTACAGGCAATGCGCGGATGAAGCTTCGACCCATCGGGTCCTTGGTCGAGGCTCTCAGGGGGAATGGAGTGGACATTACCTACCTTGAGAAAGAGTCAAGTCTGCCGCTACGTGTTGGTGCATTAGGCGGGTTTGAGGGCGGCGACATAGAACTTGCCGCTACCATTTCGTCCCAATATGTGTCTTCCATTCTGATGGCAGCGCCTTACGCCAAAAAACCTGTCACATTACGGCTGGTAGGAGGCAAGCCCATATCACAGCTGTACATCGACATGACGATTGCCATGATGGCTTCATTTGGTATTACGGTCACCAGGTCGAGTGAAAGCCCCCATACCTACCACATTCCGAAGGGCACCTACACCAACCCGGCCGAGTACACCATTGAGAGCGACGCCAGTTCAGCAACCTATCCCCTCGCCGTTGCTGCCATCACCGGTACTACATGTACGGTACCTAACATCGGTTCGAAATCCCTACAGGGAGATGCACGCTTTGCAGTGGATGTTCTCCGCCCTATGGGCTGCGCTGTCGAACAGACTGATTACTCAACCACCGTGACAGGGCCTGCTCCGGGTCAACTACAGGCACTCCCCCAGATCGATATGGAGCCTATGACAGATGCCTTTCTCACAGCCTCCGTTCTCGCCGCAGTCGCCTCTGGCACCACTCAGATCACAGGCATCGCGAATCAGCGTGTCAAGGAATGCAATCGCATTGCAGCGATGAAAGATCAGCTTGCAAAGTTTGCGGTACAATGCAATGAACTTGAAGATGGGATACAGATCGTAGGTCGACCAATTTCAGATCTGCAGAAGCCATCCAGCCAAGTATACTGCTATGATGATCATCGAGTTGCCATGTGCTTCAGCGTACTATCAGTTGCAGTACCCGAGATCACTACAGTCAGTGAGCGCGAGTGTGTTGGAAAAACGTGGCCAGGGTGGTGGGATGTGTTGTCTCAGTCTTTCGGGGTTCGCCTCGACGGCTCCGACCCCGATGAAACTCTCCATCAGCCACTGAGCCTTGACAAGGCGAAGGATCGGTCCATATTCATAGTCGGCATGAGGGGCGCAGGCAAGACGACTGCGGGGCGCCAAATGGCTCGCATGCTGCAACGCACCTTTGTGGATTTAGATCAAGAGCTGGAAAGGCGCTCGGGAGCGACGATTCCAGAAATCATCAACGGGCCTCGTGGGTGGCAAGGTTTCCGTCAGGACGAGCTCGCATTGCTTCGCGACGTTATGGAGAATCAGCCAGAAGGTCATGTGTTCTCCTGCGGGGGCGGCATCGTTGAAATAAGCGAAGCAAGAGAGTTGCTCAAGGCATATGGTGCTAAAGGAGGCCTTGTCATCCTGGTTCACCGCAATACCGACCAAGTTGTGGATTACCTCATGCAAGACAAGACGCGGCCAGCCTACACCACTGAGATCAGACAAGTTTACGAGCGTCGCAGACCCTGGTACAACGAGTGCAGCAATTACCTTTACTATAGCCCGCATGCGCATAGCACGGCGTCGCAGCGAGACATTCCACCTGACTTCAAACAGTTCTTGGAGCTCATCGAAGGCAGAAGCGCCCATTGGGAGGCGATACGAAACAAGCCTAACAGCTTCTTTGTGTCTTTGACGTCGCCCAACCTTTCCGACTCCCTTCACACACTGCCTCGTGTTGCTGTTGGGTCGGACGCTGTGGAATTGCGTGTCGATCTGTTGGACGACCAGACCCATGATGGTATAGTTCAAGCAGTGTCCATGGTGCGGAAAGCTACAGGCAAACCAATCATATACACAGTTCGTTCTGTTTCGCAAGGCGGTAAATTCCCTGACAATGCACATACCGCGCAGCTTGAGCTTTACCTCCTGGCGTTGCGCTTAGGCGTGGAGTACCTGGATGTCGAGGTGACACTGCCGCAGAGCGCGCTTGACGTTGTGACTCAGTCGCGCGGTTTCACAAAGCTCATCGCATCCCATCACGATCCCCAAGGGGTCTTGTCTTGGAGGAATGCGTCATGGGTCGCGTTCTACAACCGGGCGCTGCAGTTTGGAGACATTATCAAGCTTGTTGGTAGCGCTGGAACCATTGAAGACAACTACGATCTAGCCAGGTTCAAGGCTAAGATGATGACCGCGCAGAGAACACCGATCATCGCCCTGAACATGGGTAACATGGGCAAACTGAGCCGCGTTCTCAATGGCTTCCTCACGCCAGTGTCACACCCCGAGCAACCAACCAAAGCGGCTCCGGGACAACTTTCAGTCACGGAGATCAACCAAGGATTAGCTCTGCTGGGTTTGATGGAGCCCAGGGATTTCTACTTATTCGGCAAGCCGATTGCGGCGTCTCGTTCGCCAGCCTTGCATAATACTCTTTTTGAGAGAGCTGGACTTCCTCATCGCTATAAGCGCCTAGAGACGGATGATGTGGCAGACTTGGATACGATCCTCCACAGCCCCACGTTTGGAGGTGCATCTGTCACGATTCCTCTCAAGCGAGACGTGATGGACAGAGTTGACCAGTTGACCGAGGCCGCGCGTACTATCGGAGCTGTTAACACCGTTATCCCCATTGGAAGTGGCGAGCCCATAGACAATTGTCGACGGCAGCTTCTAGGTGATAACACCGACTGGAAAGGCATGGTGTTTGTTTTACGCACCAACGGAGTCATCCCCCGCGACAATGCTGGCGCGGCTATGGTCATCGGAGCTGGGGGCACAACAAGAGCAGCCATCTACGCACTCAACTCGATGGGCTTCAACCCCATTCACGTGGTGGCACGAGACCCCAACAAAGTCAAAGCACTGATTGACGACTTCTCGCCCGAGTACGGATTGCACATCCTATGCGAGCGCTCTGAAGCACAGCGGATGAGCAGCGGCCCTACAGTCATCATCAGCACTATTCCCGCGGACAAGGAGATTGACAGCGGTATGCGAGACATACTTGGGGTTGGTCTCAACTTCGCCACTGTCACTGGCAGCGCGCCCAGAGTCTTACTCGAGATGGCTTACAAACCGAGCGTCACTCCAGCAATGGAAATGGCTGAAAATGCTGGGGGTTGGACGACAATTGCCGGTCTCGAAGTTTTGTCCGCTCAGGGGTGGTACCAGGTGAGTTAGGCCGGTTTCTGCGGGTGCCGATGAGATACTTACTATGCGATTAGTTCCAGTCTTGGACCGGTATTTGTCCTCTTTACGCTGATGCCCGGAATGCTGTCCTAGGCCTGGACCCCACGTCTAGTTGAGGATAACTTCTTTAACATCGCAAACCAATGGATTCGACTAGATCTGTTTTCAAAAGAATGTCATCATGCTCTTCCAGAAGACAGCGTACTTCCGGTGGGGCGGGTCCCTTGCTCCTGAACCATGTGTGGGGGGTACCGGCGTTGCCTGAAGAAACTCGCAGTTAATGTAGTGCTGGGTGTTGCATAAGAGTACCGCTGTGGGTTCATAACGCTCAAGTGATCTATAGCCATCGATTTCACGCTGGTCTGATTCGAAACAAATTAATGTCTTGATTCTGGCACTGCCTACAGAGTGGTTGAAATGATTACCATAAACAAGCGCGTGAATAATCTCCGTTGTCTACTCAGCCAAATATTCCAATTGAAATAGCCGACACGGCACTAATGGATACCCATTCCCGCGGAGCCCATCCATCACCCGCACCGTTTTTCCGGGCGCTGATTTGCCGATATGTAACCGGCTGCACGGGCGATAGAGCACTGTAGTGGCAGTGGTCTTGTTACGAATTTCGCAAGATACCGAATGCAATGTGCTAACAGCCAATGTCTTGCGTGTTAGAACCCCCAATTCAGCGCGCACTCAGCGCGCAATGTTCGTTGCTTGTTGCTCGTTGATATCTCTCTACAGTTCTATAGTCTCAACATTTCCACGTATTTCGTCTATCACCTGTCCGCCAAACTCCTCGCTAATCCAATCGACGTACTGAAGCTCAAATACAAAAAGAAGTGGGAGCCAAGTCGAAGCACGGCCGCCAATCTAGACATCATTAGGAATAAGAACACCAGCAGTATGGTACTGTAAGGCCAGCGGGCATTTGCCGATGCTAGGCTGGCCCAACACCACTTGATGACGAGAGGTGACGACTGTCTGTGTCTAGCCAGGTGTCGAGTGACAAATTCGGTTTTGCGATCCAGGGTGGACGAGGGAGTGACGTCAGGAGCAAGGGAACATAATGTCGTGACGTCATGTAAAGGACCCTGCAGGACCCTGAACGCTTTGCCAGCCTTGATTGGGCAGGGGGCTGGGGAACCATCGTTCCACTTGCGTCATGTCATGCAATCCCACCTGCCGTGAGCTGTGGGAATTTTGGAAAGCGACGGCGTTGCATGACGCGCCTTGCGCTGATGGTCCATGGAAGCACCCGCACCGAGTCGGTGCAGGCCGGGTACGTCGCTCAGTTTTCGGGTGGGTGGGCGAACGTGACCCATTCATGCACCACCTCGTCGCCGGCTTTTGCCAGGTAGTTCCATGTCAGGATGACACACACGGTAGTGCCGTGTGAGAGCATCCGCACGGCTGAAGGTTTTTTCCTCTGTACACAGGTCGCACCGAACCTTCTGCTTCCGCGCATTGTGTATCGTGTCCTCGTGACGGGTGAGGTCGTAGGGTCGTGAAAATACAGTGTTGCACGGCTTGCCGGTACTCGGGTTGATACGGTCGCAGCGGTGGGGGCCAGCCTGGCTGTTCACAAGCGACGTGGCCATCCCAATTTCAGGCTGAGTAGGTATGAGTCCATGGGTCTGTCGATGGCCTTCCCGTTTATGTTTCTGAAGTAGAACGGGGGTTTCGAATCGTTGCTTGCAGCCGTGGTAAGTACAAGTATATGTACCACCCTCGGCGCCTGCCCTTGCTGGTCGACGTATGTTCGCGCTAGGATTGATAGTCGACACAGAGTCGGGACTCGATCCGGAGGAGCTCAATCTTGGGGGGGAGGCGGCAGATCCTGGGTGCAGTCGCGGCACAAATGGGTACTGTTGCGGTACCTGTAAGTTGTGGGTAATTTGGGAGTTGGGCACATATCCAAACTGCTCGAGACCCATTCCGTTGGCTCCAGGCATGAAGCTTTGCTGTGGTGCTTGCAAAGACATTGACTTCGGCAACTGCTCCATGTCAAGAGCCATGGAACTCTGCGGAAACAGGGGAAAGTCCGCATCACCTTCCGGGTCGTTAAACTCGAGCATTGCGTCTTTTGGCGAAATTGTTTTTGGCGTTTCGGGCTCTGTATCCGCCAAAGATTGTGACCGAAAGACGGGTGCATCTTGCCTCATGCTGGAAAACTCTCTCACGCGGTCGCCTCCATCGTGAGGCTTGACGCGTGACGGTGCGGGATCATGGCCTGAAGTTTTGGCAAAGGGGGAACTGGGTCTGAACGGCGACGATATCTTATGGTCGGCTGTTGTGACCGATGCGGGTGAATGTGCCATGCCAAGATGCTGGCTGTTGGCAGCGTTAAGCCGCTGGCTGAATATCTCGCTTGGTGGTGATATGGTCGTAAGCCCTTGGGGCTGAGAAGGAGGCGTTGAAGTTATAGCGAAGTTGGGGCTGTATAATTCATCGCCATAGACGTCCGTCATAGTGCGGTCGAGCTTTGGCACGTTACCGTAGCCATCTGAAGATAGTGTAAGCCAACTGTGGACAACGTCGTGCCTGGGAGTCGGGCAATTCTCACCTTTACGTCGTCTATCGCCGACATCTTCACTGCCCGCAGTTGCGGTAGCTGGAGAGTCCCCTGTCACAGAACTAGCGACGGAAGGCGGGTGCGATCGACTAGCCATAGCCATGTCAGGCGCCGGCAGCAAGCCGCGATCTGTACGTGATTGATTGCTACCCGGGCCAGGTATCGTAGCTGGATACGCCATATCTGGAATGGCCTGTTCCAAAGACTGGTATCCAGTATATGTGCCCGCAGCGGACTTAGGTACTTGGAATAGCTGGCTGTTCTGGGAACTCGCATCTTGCGTGTGTATATCGGTCAAATCGTCCCCGGTGGAATCGGTTATGGCAATCTGAGGATTTGAGGTGGACTGGTTGTATGGCGAGGCTGGGCCAGCCGAGCCCATCGAAGACAGCGACGACTCTCGCTGATGTGGCATGCGGCCCATCTTCTCGGGGTTGTGCTGGGCAAGGTTGCCCCAATTGTCATTAGGCATTGATGGGTTTGGGAGAGATCCAGAGGTTAGAGAGTTTATAGGATCGATGGCGCCGAAAGAAGAGGCTGCTGGGCCAAAGTCGAAGGTCTGGGCGGTCGAGGCACGATCGGGTTGCTGATGCTGATGTTGTGGGGGGCGATGTGCAGTTTGAGGGTGTGAAACGGAAAGCATGATGCCCTAATGTTCGAAGGTTTGAAGATCAACAGAATATTACCTTAAGGTAGGCAACGTAAATACGACTGGTGGCAAGAGATGTGGGAGGAACCGTAGACTATAAGGCGAAGATCGTGCTGTACGTACGGCAGCTCTAGACTCCGACTAATAAGTATGGCTCAGGCTGCTCCTAGCCTGGGCCAGCGGGGACCCACCGAACGAACCTACGTACCTTACCTTGCCTGGTACGCAACTGCCTGGGAAAGGGCTGCTCTGACTCCGTACTGCGACCTGCGCTCAGCACCTACCGACCTTACGTAGGTGCCACCAAGGAAGGTGGGCTACCCACCAAGACAGGAGGAGTCAAGGACCGGGCCATGAGTGCATACATCAGTGCCAAGCCCTGCCGAGCGCCAGTCGGCGGAGTTTTGTCTGGAAGATGACAGCATCTAGGGACTTGCAGGGTCCCGCCCCGCCTTTTCCAAGGGTTTTCGCGCTCCGTCAGGGTTGGATGGCCGTCCTTGTCCAATCGTTCTCCGTGTCCGATGACACACATGGTCCACATTCTCTCCACCCGCCATCGGGCCCGGACGACTCAGTCTGTGCTATGTCAGAGGCTTGCTTTTTCGGGCAGTGATCGCCTGGATCCTAGCTTTTTTGGACGGTGAGCACTCGGTACAGATAAACCCCTATCCTACCGTCATCTATCGTTCCATCCGACCCACACCGGATGCATTGGTTAGCTTGCCTGCACGAAGTCGACTGACGCCTTCCAAACAAGCGAATGGTCGTAACGAAGTCATTATAACAAGCACATTGGTGCAGTCTCATCGGCTGCTAGGCGATCGCTGCAGCGCATATGAGTGATTGCTGATGGGGCAGGCCAGCTCATACTCCCGCCTCTGCTTCAGTTGCACGGGAGTGGTACATAGGTAGCGTCCGCATTAAAATCAGGGTCCTGCTGTGACACTCTGTGCTGATTTCGCGTGGTAATGCAGCTATAACAGAGTCGCACTGACGTACCGCATTGTCGATCCCCAAGTTCCGAGAAGCTCGAGACAATCGTCTCGCAATACGACACCTTGGCCAACAGCTACAGAAGCCCGATACGCATTTGGTCTAAATGTCTGGTACCAATACATGCAGCCATATTACCTTAGCGGTAGGGGCCTATTTTTGAACGTATATCCTGCCTCCAACCGTCCTTTAACAACCCACTAATATGGTGAGCTCTACTCAACAGGAGGTGTGATATTGAAGGACGATAATCTGCGTGATATTTTCCCTGAGCTCTTTCTGGCGTTGTTCATATGTTCAAAAACAGCCCCCTCCCGCATGTATCTCCTGGAGCCTCGATAGTCAGCCACACGCAAGCGTGTCTCGCCAAGGTGCGAGACACTGTACGTAACTCTCAAGCCTGCCACCGTTGGATACTAGCAGTACTTACTACTTATTTAATAGTAGTGCCTGGCTACTTTAAGATCGCTGAGGTCTCGAAAGGCGAAGTAACTTACTAAATGTACGACTGGGATTTTTGTTTTTCTGTTGCGCAAGTAAGCAGTAGAGTGAGCTCTTTACGAATATCTACATGGGGTGGCTGAGCCGTCTGGAACTGGGGAAATGACTTACGTTCGTCCACTGGAATATTAGTCTTTCTACTGCAGTTGTATTTATTACTAGTACTTAACAGGTTCAATTTCGAGGTGCTGACGTGCTGACGTACTGATTATGAGCCCAGCACCAAGGGCTGCTGAGCTTCCAGTGTCTTCTTCACTCCCGAAATTTCTATGTTCCCCTGGTCTCCAATCGTGGATTTTTGAATGGCGACTCATGGCACGAGTCACCTGAACATCCTATTAAATAAGAGTGTTTTAACTAAGCTGTTGTCAGCTCGGCCACGCCTAGTCTTATCTCTGGTTGTCTCGTGGCGTGCCGTGCTATCTCCGGCACTTGATAGACATCTTAAACTTGTGTATGTGTCAATATTCGGCCATTCAATACTATATGGTCATCATCGGTACCATGGTACGTTCTTCTTTCGCACAGCGGCAGCTAGAAGAGCCTGCAGAAAGGTCGTATCCCGCTTGGCTCGACTTCCCAAGCTTCTAGCAGCCCGAATCGGCTACGTACTTGCCAAGGTCCCAAAGCCCTGCTTGCTTGACTGGGGCGCGTAGGCGCATCGCTGAGTGCTCGTTGAAATAGGGAACGCATGTGAAGTATTGTGGTCGGGCACTTTCGAACGCTGTCGGCCACCATTCCATTGCACAACCCCGGGCATTCAATCCGAACCCGAGCTCGCCTTTGATAAAACCGGAGGTAGTCAGTCTCCCATGACCACCGGGCCCAAAGAGGCGCTTGCAGTTGTTCCATCGCTTGATCGTGGAATGTAGAGGCTGTCAAGCTGGAAAAATGTTATCGCTGTCGCGCATTATACAGGCTTGATGTCGGTAGCGTAACCAGATAGAGCTGGGCGGTCGTTGCATTCATGCATCGAGGGCAATGATGCATTGCGGGCTGTGTCGACAACAGAAACACTTGCCCAGAGGAGCCGCTGGTTCCGTGATATCTACCGCCTAGTTCGGCGCCATACAGCTCAAAGGATACAGTACACAGCACACTATTGAATATTTATTCATGGAAGGCTTGACAGCCATGTTGATTGATCCCAAACGAGCCGCCTGTTTCCCTTATGATACATCAAAACACCAAATCAATAGCAAAGACCAGTTTCCCATAGTCGTCATGATAACACCATACAATGGCTCATCTTCCCATGGCCAAGGACACGCAAAAACCCAGGCGCGTTGCAGTATATGCCCACAGGGCGCGACGCGTGGCACGCCCACCTAAAGTTCATAACAGGCATTTCAACAAAGACAGAACGTAGACAGACGCTTAACCACCGAAACCGTACAGGGTGCGGCCCTGTCGCTTCAGGGCGTACACAACGTCGAGCGAAGTGACAGTCTTGCGCTTGGCGTGTTCGGTGTATGTGACCGCATCACGGATGACGCCCTCGAGGAAAGTCTTCAACACACCGCGAGTCTCTTCGTAGATCACTGGGAAACATTAGCGTCGATTGCGTGCGTTCTTGTTCGTTGTGGCGCTTACTGGCAGAGATACGCTTCACACCGCCACGGCGCGCGAGACGGCGGATGGCGGGCTTGGTGATACCCTGGATGTTGTCCTTCAAGATCTTCCTGTGGCGCTTGGCACCACCCTTGCCGAGACCCTTGCCGCCCTTGCCGCCTGTTGAGTATTAGCTTCTTGCTCTTCTTGGTTGCCGGCTGTTCACCGCGACAGGCACGCTATGTGCGCTCGTCTTATAGTGGGCAATGGGGCGGTAGTAGGATTGGTCTGTACTTACGTCCAGTCATGATGATAGTGAGGAGGGTTTGTGTGGAGGAGGTAGAAATGTGTGTTGTTCTGACAGGTCGGCTGATTGGACTGTGATGGTTGATAGCAGTTGGACAATCAGCACAAGATCGGGGTGTTAGGACCTTAAGTACAGGTGGGCCAAAACAACAGATCAGAACGCCAAACAGCAAAGGGCCCCACACCAACAACTCGCGACGCCGCGACGCGTCTGAGTGAGTTCCATCCCGGAAAATACCATGTGCCAGCAGGTAATTCCTGGCCAATCGAAATTCAACATTCGCACGACCGCCACGCACTCCCAGTACGCGGACGGCGCTCTCACTGAATGCTAATTGAGCAGTAGAGGCCTGCTTACGTTTGTATGCTACCAGGACGAACGTACTACCGTTGAGTGAGCTTGTTAAATTTGTGATACTAAAGGCTGTTCAGTCATGACCTCTGTAAGCACGTATTTCTGTGTGCATCCCAACTGTTTGTAGTAGCAAGTATGTCGGGATTCTCGATGTAGGACTTGCGGCGTGTGACCGTGTCAATGGCGATCTCAAGCTTGTTCGTTTTCATGGTCGTCTGCGGCTACTTGCCTACCCTATGCTAGCTCTCTCCAAGCCGCCTAGGTCCCTCATCATTGTGCAGAGTACCGGAGAATTGATGTATGCACCTTGAAATAGTTGGCTGCTTGGTTTATGGCTTTGTTATCAACGTCTTTCCACGCATTCTCCGGGTTGGTCGTTTGTGCACGTGCTGGTTTGAATGAATTTAGTTGTAATTGTAGTGTCGTTGAACAAATATCCAACATGACCTCACCACACCAGTGATATTATGTATCATTGAAGACGACAGAATAATAAGTGCCCCTGACTACGTAACTCACAATAGATGATGTACATGGAGAGCAAGGCAATATGATAAAGACCGCAATGCGACATACAGACAGTTACTACTAACACAATATCTTCACCAGTGTCGTTTTATCGAAGACTTGAGATGTCGCTTTTTTGACCAATGGTAATTCGGCATTGCAGTGAATGCTCGACTCTTTCCCAAAGCGGAGACTGCAAACTCAAGGTGGGAAACTGATGCAAAACCCAGTTGATTTTTGGCGCGTTGCAGCGGAAGCCGCCCCACTGTAAAACGCGCCGCCCAGATCAGCCGCCCCAAATCACGCTCACGCGTTCTGGGTATTAAAGCGCCCCCCCGCCTCGCCCCTCTCAGCCTTTTCCCTCCTGCATCATCATCACACCCACTTCCACACATTCACACCTCAACCATAAACAGCTTCATTACAACTTCAACCATCACAACCACCAACAATGGCCCGCACCAAGCAGACCGCCCGTAAGTCCACCGGTGGCAAGGCTCCTCGCAAGCAGCTCGCCTCCAAGGCCGCCCGCAAGAGCGCGCCATCAACCGGTGGTGTCAAGAAGCCTCACCGCTACAAGCCCGGCACCGTCGCTCTCCGCGAGATCCGCCGCTACCAGAAGTCGACTGAGCTCCTCATCCGCAAGCTCCCCTTCCAGCGCTTGGTGAGTACAATGCCATCCGAGAGCGCCGTTCGCCACTAACACACACAGGTTCGTGAGATTGCACAAGACTTCAAGAGCGACCTTCGCTTCCAGTCTTCCGCCATTGGTGCTCTCCAGGAGTCCGTCGAGTCTTACCTCGTCTCCCTCTTCGAGGACACCAACCTGTGCGCCATCCACGCCAAGCGCGTCACTATCCAGTCCAAGGATATTCAGCTCGCCCGCCGCCTCCGCGGCGAGCGCAACTAAGCTGGCGCATTATACATGGTGATGGTTTGGCGGCGTCTCAACAATACCTTTTGCGGTTCACGACATTTGCTTTGATACGATGGATTCACGGTTTGGGGGCAATCAGGCGTTAAGATGAGAACATTTCGGGGTGTACAATACATTGCGGCAAGGGCCCTTGTAGCAATGGAACAGAGGCATAAAAACCTCATGATGAATACTTCACACAACACAACTCTTGATCGTGACAAATAAATGGCGTACCAGTCAAACACACTTTGGCACCGCTCACCAGGATCAAACCGAAAAGATGCCATCGATTGAGTACAGACCGCCACACAACTCGCGCTCCCTTGAAGCAGCCGTGGTTCAACGTGCGCCGACCACATGTTTAGTCTCGCGGTTATTTAAGTATACGTCGAATCCCGAGGAAACCCTATCACTCCACCTTGCAATTGCGTATCACTCAAAGCAGCGATTTCCACTTTCCAGTCGCAGGCTTGTCCAGCTGGAGAAAGGCGGCAAGCCGGCCTAGGTGATCAACACCCCAGAATGACTCCTGCTGCCCATCGCTCCTTGTGCAAACCAGCCAGGGCACCCCAAATGCTCCATCACGAAATGCCTTCTCGGTGTTTGCTGTCAATGTTGCTTTGCCCCCGTCTGCATCGTCGCTGGCGGCTCTGCGTAGTATCTCGTCAGCAAGGCTTTGCGACTCGAGCGCCTTTGACAAATTGCGCCTCAGTTCGGCTGGTTCCTCTGTCCGGGCGTGGTGCACGAAGAATTCCTCCCACAAGGCGTCAAGCGCGGAAGTGAGACTGCTTTGGCTCGTGCTTCCCAGCGCAGCAAGTGCTCGCATGATGGGCAGGGTGCGAGGTGGGAAGTTGGGTGGCCTTTCTTGGTGCATTGGGACGTCGAATGCTGATGCCCAAATTTGACGCTCCCTGTCAATCCACTTGTCCTTGTCTATGCATTTCGATCAGTCATTGTGGCAACAGAACGGCATGAATTAGCCACGTACTTTTGATCATGATGGGAGCTGTATTGCTGCACATCTTGAACAGCCCACCGAGGAGGATGGGCACATAGGTGATGTTACACTCGGCGAAGACAGGGTCGTGCTCAGTAGGTCAGCTCCAGGTCACGGTTGGTCAGAACTTATAGAATCAGGCCCTACACGGAAAACATAGTAAGCAATGTAAGCAAAAGGGCTCACAGTGTCGAAGTAGAAGACAATCTTAGGAGCTGCCATCTTCGTTTGACGGAAATTGAGCCTATTGCCGGCGAGGAGTCTGGATATTACCTTGGATTGTGTCGAGGGCAAGAGTTGAACACCACCCAGGAAGGGGAAGAACAGTCGGGAACAGGTTCAAGGAACAATTGAAAATGAAGCCGACGATCAATTAATAATGAAAACCAACTCTAGGATCTATCGACATGCGGGGAAAGGCGATCGAGGCTACCCGATGCCGAGGTTCACGAGGTTCCGACAACAAATTATCTATCTGACGCAACGGCCCGAGTTCAGCCAGTCACAACTGATGTGAATCATTGCGTTCATGATGTAGAGCGACTCTCATCCCTGATGAATCACGCCGGTCTG
The DNA here is from genome assembly GCF_019669845.1 of Emericellopsis atlantica. Taxonomy (NCBI): domain Eukaryota; kingdom Fungi; phylum Ascomycota; class Sordariomycetes; order Hypocreales; family Bionectriaceae; genus Emericellopsis; species Emericellopsis atlantica. The sequence continues at coordinate 42,816 of NW_025764734.1, read as the reverse complement.
TGTCAAGCAAATGTGGAAATAATCGGTGTGTCGGTACTGCGCTTCCTCCAAAGCAAAACAAAATACAATATTTACATACTTTACTTTACCGGACGCCGTGAGAATCATCAATGTGCTGTGGCAGATGCGTCAAGACATCGAAGCCACCCGTGCCGACCTTGCCCAACCTGCCCATAACAAGGCGACTGCTGGGCGTTGCCAAATCGTCCCAATCGCCATCAAGCACCGCGTCCTTCAGGAATGCCAGTGTGGTTTCGAAGCTCATCTTCGTGAAAGGGCTGACATTGCCCTTTAGACCCATGCGATTGAAAGCAGTGAAGTCGCCGTTTCGGGTCATGTAATCGGCGATGAGGTTCAAGTGCCTATTGTCCACCTTAATTCCGTGGCCGCCAAAGACACCAGCGAGCTCAGCAACGATGCTGCCGCGAGCTGCCTCCACTCCATACACCTCGAGCACGTCGCCAATCTCGTTGGTTGAGATACGGTTGGGGTCGATATAGTCGCTGTACTTCTGCATAGCTCGGAGATTTGTGCCTTCGGTATGGATGACAAGAGACTTGTCCTTCTCCTCGACAAGCGTGCAAGAGCCCACGCCCGGGATCTGCTGGACAACCGTCTTCTTGATTGCAGCCTGGACAAGGCTGAGCATGAGGAGCTTGGGCGTGGAGCCTGGGTACTCAAGATAAATGTCGCACCAAGCGCCGTCTTTCTCATCACTGCTGAAAGCATGCACCTCGTCATATGCGTTCAGCACACGATCTGACCGCGCGTTTCCTTCCTCTTCGGCAAGATCGTCCGAGTCAGCATCTTCGTCGCTTTCATCGTCTTGTGCATCCTGAGCGCGGTGATGAGGCCTCTTCGGAGCCTTGCTGGTCCCTTCGTCGTCATCATCATTCTCGCCCGTAGCATCCTCCCGATCCATTGCGCGCACCAGCGCGTCATCTTCATCGTCGTTGGGCCCGTAGGAAACGTCCTCGCCCCTGTTGGCTCGCTGTTTGGCATTGGTGGCGTCGCCATCCCCATCGTCATCATCTTCGTCATCTTCGCCTCGGTCTGCTTGGGTCACTTGAGCAGCTGTCTCGACCGTGCCCGAGCTTTGACCGATCATTGCCGCCGCATCCAGAGCATCGTTTTTGCGCCTGCGCAACTCCTTCTTCACAAGTGTCAACAGATGCCGCAGGAACCTCTTCTCGATGGCTCCCATGACGTCGTCGACCTCGATAGCATACGTCTTGGTATACTCCGCGGACGGAAAGAACTTGAGTTTGATGGTATACATTTTCGCAGTCGCATGGCCACGCCCACGGCCCACTTTCTCCTGCACCGAAACTTTGTCAAGGACATAAGTCAGAGGCAAAATGCTGATGGATTTTGCGAAAATGTCTGCATCATCCTTGCTGAGCTCGCTAATTGGATAGAGTGACATGGCTGGTCGGGAGATGGATTTGCTTGCCGTCATGAGGATTTCTCGGAGACGGGGAATACCCAATGTGACGTTCTTGGCCGAGTGACCGGCCAAATGGAAAGTGTTGAGCGTCATCTGCGTGGATGGTTCACCGACGGACTGCCCAGCCACGATACCAACAGCTTCTCCGGGTTCGACAAGCGATTGGAGGTATTTCATAGCGAAGAGCATCTCGGCGTTCTTCTTGTTGAGACCTGCCTTCTTCTTTGACTTTTCGCTCTTGTCCAAAATGAGGCCATCATTGTTGTCCTTCACATACTTCGTCATGGCCTCGTAGTATGACTCCGAAGTTGCGAAAGCATGAGTAGCAGGGCTGAACGCAGCAGTGATCGGGTCACGAGCATTGCACGCACCCGCATGCTTGATAGCCTTCTTCATGTACTTGACGATGTCTTCTTTCTGACCTCCGAGGCGCTCGCCGACTTGTGGAGTGTACCTCAGTTGGGCAGCTTCTGATGTGACGTTGTTGAGGATGAAGCCAAAATCCTTGAGATAGTTTTGCTTCGTTGTGTCGAGTCCATCTTCGCCGTAGAGGAACTGTACCATTGAGCCATCGGCATCGCGAACGGTCGTGTCGTATCCGACGGTCAACCCCTCCATGCCCTTGATGATACATCTCTGCAGATAGCCGGAGCGCGACGTCTTCACAGCTGTGTCGATCAGACCTTCTCGACCAGCCATGTGATGGAAATAGTATTCCTGCGGTCGCAAACCAGTGAGGAAGCGGTTGACGATATAGCCGCCGGCGCGAGCATGAGTCTCGAAAGGTCTGAAACAGGGCAGTGTCTTGCCGCTGACCATCATTGGCACTCGTCGGCCTTCCAAGACCTGCTGTCCGAGGTTGCAGGAGATGAGTGAAGCATTGACTCGGCTGCCCTTGGCACCAGAAGTAGTCATAGCCTGCATCTGGTTTCGGGGGAAAGGCTTTTCCAGACCATCAGGGAGACAGGCCTTTTGAACATTGGCTGTGATGTCCTGCCCGCTTGCATTCATAAGAAGATCCAGTCCCTCCTGTTTGTCATCGTCACGGACAACCTCCTCTAGGCGCTCAAGAAGAAGGGGGTCCTTGCTCGATTGACAGTCTGGCACTGAGACGTACTCCGAGGCTACCTTGAGCCCGACGTGGTCAGCAGCTACGAGTTCCCTTTTCCTTGCTGCCTCTCCTTGCTCTGTCAACTGAAGGTCGTCCATTCCGCAAGAGAAAGCCCGCACACTCAGGTACCTTGTGAGCAGGCGCCCCAAGCTACTGAGGAGCTTGCCGGCGACCGCAGGACCATACACTTCATGTATCGAGTGAATGAAGCCACCTGCGCTGGGGCCAATGTGCGATTTGTCCAGAATTCCGTGTATGAGCACACCGTCTTGGAACAACACCCTGGCCTCCTCAGAATCCTTGGATCCCCACTGTTCACCTCGAATTTGGCTGTCACCGGCCATTGATAAGCCACCACAATTCAACGGCTGAATATTCTTCAGGATGGTGGTGATGATCTGCTTGCCGGTCCAACGTGGAACAGGTTTAATGATGGCCGGTGGGATGAGTTGAATCCGTTCACCCAGAATGTGACCGCTCTCAGGCCTCAACGCGCTGTATACCAGGGAGTGGTAGTCACCTTTCGTGAACAGAGTGTCGCGGTTACACAGTGCCACGGAGACAGAGATATGATCCTGGATGAGACCTCGCAGCGGCTTGCCAGCGGTCGCAGAGAGATATTGGTGGTCTGTATCTGCAATCTGGAGAGCCTCAGCTCGGGCGACTTCATTCTGCGGGAAATGCATATTCATCTCATCACCGTCGAAGTCAGCATTATACGTGTTGCAATTGGCGTAGTGCATGCGAATGGTCTTCTCTCCAGGCAAAACGCGCACCCTGTGACCCATGATGGATGGCTTGTGGAGCGTTGGCTGACGGTTCATCAGAACGACATCGCCGTTGGTCAGATGGCGGTAGACCTTCTTGTTCCTCAACTTGGCAGCAGTGTTGCTCGAAGGGGCCAAGAGCTGATTGGCAAGGGAGATACGGTCGTCGACTGATTTGTTGCGTAGGCTGACAATCTGACCATTCTCATTCTCGATAGCGAAAGCGCCCGGCCACTTGTCGACTCCATTGATGACAGCTTGTTGCATATCCCTGAAGTTGTGGCTGGTGACTGGCTCGGGATAAGTCAATTTTTTGGCGAAGACAGGCGGAACACCAATCTCATTGGTTTCGAGATTTGGGTCTGGTGAGATGACACTGCGGGCTGCGTAGTTGACACGCTTTCCCATCATGTTCTTGCGGAAGAGACCTTCTTTCTTCTCCAAAAGCTGCTTGATGCCGTCTTCGTTGCGAGCTGCAGCTGCGCCTTGGACCGGGTTCCTGTCTTTGTCGATCAGAGAGTTGACCGAATCCTGGAGCTCAGCACAAGCCGAGTGCAGCTGGGTGATATCGCCGCGGCCCTCACTCAAAGTGTTATGGATCAAGGCGATTCTGCTGCAACCCCTCAAGATGTTCTTGTACAGATTGTTCTGCTGCGCTTCGGCGATGGATGAATCGCCTGTTCGTGCTTCAGGGCGAAACTTGTTTGGCGGCACGAGGATGTGTGTCAAGAAGAACATGTCTGGTGACACTGGCGGCGAGCTTCTCGAGGCTGGCCTGGCATTGTATACAAGCCACAGCAAGTCCTGCTCCTTCTCAAAGAGCTCCGTCAAACGGGCCCTCACCTCCATGGGTGTGATGTATCGCTGCATTTCATTGGCCATGACTTGTTCAATGTCTGCCATGGCGACGTCGTGCTCCGTCTCGGCGAGATCCTCTTCCATTTCGGCAACAGGAGATTCGATATCAGCAACTCCTTCGTCCGAGTTACGGCGCTCGTTGGGTTTCCGTTTCCCCTGGTGCTGTGTTTGGTAAACCCGAGCCATTGCATCGTGTCGCCTCATACCCCTCTGCGCCATCTTGCCTCTTTCCTTGTCCGAGAGCGACTTCTCAAAGATTTTGACAAACTTGTCTTTTCTGTATGTGGGGCTGATTCCTCCACAGCTTGCGCAAGCCCGCTTCTTGGTGATCTCTGCCAGGAATTCCTTGATCACTTCGCGTCGCAGCTCGATGGCGCCCTCATGTTTTCCGCGCTTCGCTTCGCCCCTCTTTGTCTTGATGCCGCGCAGACAGGCTTCCACGTACTTGTCGCGCGCTCGTGTGACATTGCTGATTGAGGCCTTTCCCTCCTCCTCAGCCTCACTTGCAGATTCGTCGACATCGAGGCCGAACTCCTTGCCCTTGAAGCCCAGATCATTCTCGCCAATTGATCCGACGAGGTGGGCCTCGTTGATCAGACCATATTGTAGAAGTCGCAGTTTGCAGATATACGCATGTAGGTCTTTGGCAGGCAGCCGGAAGCCTCTGCAGTAGACGCAAGCTGCGCGAAGGAGCCGGTATGCTTGATCCAGGAAGACGGGGTGGTAGACGGGCACCGGCAGTTGAATATGGCCTGCGTGTCCTGGACAATTGATCTGGTTGAGGTTACACGTCGCGCATCTAAAGGATTGAGAGTTAGCGGCTGTAACAATTTTCGAGTTGGAGAGGGTCCGTACGGCGAATCACCCCACGAGCCAAGGGCAGGGTCGTAAAGACCTCCAGGCACCGGATTCAATAGATTGTCAAAGGTGCTGTCGTTTTCGATGCGCTTTACTGATATTGCCTGGACCTCCTTGGGAGACAAGAACGTGAACTCGACGCTGTCCACGTCGGACGAGATTGGCTGTGAAATGTTCATGATGACGTTGGCGATCGAGCTGGCGTCGAGTAAAAAGGACTGCTAGAAGCAGCAGGTAAAGCTTCAATAAGCTTCAGGACCGCGCGCACATCACAACGTTGCAAAGGGAAACAAGAACAGCATCAACAGCGTGTTTTGCGTTCAACAGTAGTGGGGGACTTGCAATCGCCAAATTCCAAGACCGTAGCCTCGCAGGCAGGACGAAATTTTTGGCGGTGGAGGAAGGCAGAACTTTTTGTTACCAGCCACGGTTCACGGTGAAAGTGGCGCATGCATACTTGGCCAATGAGGTACGCAGAAAATGATACTTACAATTGGTCGGTTCCACTTGCCGCTCGCTCTGCATTGGTTGATCTCGAGCTCTGACATCTCCCGCTCGCTACGTTGTCTTCATGTTGCCATCGAGTCTCATCATTCGCGTCATCTTATTAGAAAGTCGCCGAGTTTCCCTCCTCAATAGAGCCGACTTTCTTCTTCTTTGCGTACTCACAGGCCCGCCTGGGTCTCGTGGAAGTGTCGGTGACATCCTTGCAGTGCAAACGCGCACGAGTCCGTGCCGAGCGCGTCAAGCATCATGGAGCGCTCACAGCAAGATCGCCTTGGACCAAGGCACGATGGCACGTCGCGCATACAAAAGTCAGAGTCGGCAGCAGAGCGCCTTGCCGCTCTGAAGGCTCGAGTTTCCGCAGCTATCGACACCAGCAAGGCAAAAGGAGGCCTCAATGTAGGTCTGCACCCTGCTTTGGAGGACCTGGGGTCATGGAAACCTTCAACAAAGGGCAAAGACGCCGCCCAACCCTCCTCGCAGCTCAAAAACGATGCACGCCGGACGCCGAACGATTCGAGAGCCCAGAGCCCCGGCATCCTGGGCGCTGACGGCAAAAACCCCTACCTGGACACGAAGGTATCCTCTCAACACAATGTGGGCAAGCCACGCGAGTCTCGGCAGCTCGTCTTCAACCAAAAAGGAAAATACATCCAGCAAGGTGCTGCTCTAAGGCGGCAAGCGGCCCTTGAGGCGATGAAGAAGCGCATTGCAGAACAGACGCGAAAAGCTGGCATTGACGATGATCTCGATGTGGAAAAGAACTTTGTCGTGAACGCACCGCCCGACATTGAGTGGTGGGACGAGGGTCTGGTCAACGGGTCGAATTACGACGACATTGAGAACTCTTACAACCTGAAGATCAACAGCCCGGACTCGATCATCACGGAGTACATCCAACATCCCGTGCAATTGCAGCCAGCGCAAGACAAGCAGGCGCCGCGTGAGGCAACCCTGCATCTGACATCCAAGGAGCAAGCCAAGATCCGCCGGCAACGCAGAATGGCTGAGCTCAAGGAAAAGCAAACCAAGATTCGACTGGGCCTAGTGCCTGCACCACCAGACAAGGTGAAAAAGGGCAATCTGATGCGTGTGCTCGGCGATGTGGCTGTGAAGGACCCTACGGCAGTAGAGGCGCGAGTGAATCGGGAAATCGCCGAAAGACACCAGCAGCATGTCGACATGAACGAGGAGCGGAAGCTCTCGAAAGAGCAACGGCACGAGAAGCTCAAGTTGAAACAAGAGAAGGATGCCGGCAAGGGTATCCACGTTCTCGTCTTCAAGATCAATAGCCTGGCAAATGGGCAACATCGCTACAAGATTGGCGTCAACGCGGAGCAACTCAATTTAACCGGCACGTGCATCATGCACCCAAAGTTCAACTTGGTCGTTGTGGAAGGGGGGGAGCACAGTGCGAACAAGTTCAAAAAGCTCATGCTCAATCGTATTGACTGGACGGAAAACTCTCCTTCCCGTGAGAAGGAGGGCAAGCGAGGCGTCATCAGAGACTGGCTACTTGCTGAGAACGAGAGAGGTGAGCTAAAGGACATGTCGCTAAACGAGTGCAAGTTGGTCTTTGATGGCGAGGAGAAGGATCGCGGCTTCAGCAAATGGGGCAGCCGTGTGTGCGAAACTGATGCAGAGGCGAGGGAGGTGCTGTCAAGGGCGAAGATGGAGAACTTCTGGTCGCTCGCCAAAGCCTTCGCCTGAGTCGCAGTCATCATCTGAGTGCCGAAGGCCACTACTTTCGGCACAATAGGCTGCCAACTCCATTTGATCAATCGATGCTTGGCAGCACGCTCGCATCCGAACAAATATCATCTGGGACACCCCCCTCCCCGAAACATCTACCTGCCTTTCATCCATGGGGCCATGCGAGTAGGAATCGGGGGCCGAGTGACCTATTCACTACGCAATACGACAGGATTAATTTTCACCACATACCAATCAGAGTTGCATTATTTGACGCCATGCGAATCGTGTCAACTTCCTTCAACTCAATGCAACGGGCAAGTTAAGCCAGGTGTTTCGAAGCGCTCTGAAGACCAAGGCACCCTACGAGCTACACCGGTTGTGCTGCAAATATGAACTGCATCAAGGGAGCACGCCGAGATGTACCTTGAGCCGCCAGCATGCGTGTATGTGAGCAAGAAAGTCTTGCGGCGGCCTGCCCTCGAACGCAGCTGCAAAGGGAGGCTTGCGTGAACCCAACGCGGCATGAGCGTTCACGAAGGATACCAGTTAGCTACGAGGTCTTGCGGATGCCCGGATGTCTCGTGCGTGCTGTTGTGGGCTGGATTGGACACGGAATAGCTGCGGAATTGGCCCGCTTGCTCCCGTTGAGTAGAGAAGAATACTACTTGTACATATTGATCGAGTTTTTTCGTTGTGTGTATTTGTTTCCCGCGATATAGTCATGGCATGAGCGGAAGAAGCTTTTTCTCATCAGGAGATTGCAGTTGTTCAAGTGACTACCTCCTTACACATCAAACTAGAAGGGCTCCGAAGTTCACCGTTCTTGAGAGCAGGACCAGGGCAAGCGCTTACGTAGACGACGACGTAAGTCACTTATGATTTTGTCTCAGACAGCAATCAGAGCTGCCAAGGCGGGCATGCGTACACAACAGTCGTCCGGCCTCTTGGAATCCTCAGCACGTTTGGGTCGATTTCAAACCCGTTAACAAGGTTAATTCTCAGTGTGCGTGGAAGTGCTTGGGCCGCCGGACTCTAGCTAGCATTCTCAGCCGGGTCCGTGTTCCGTCGCCAGGCCCCCTGACCTGTCGGGGCTCCGACCTGCAGCCATCCTACGAGTACGTACGGAAATAGTAATGACTTAAGATACTGAGTCGCAAAGAGCTGTGTGGACCGGCCGGCTATGATGACACTGGGTGACCGGGCCACGGTAGTACTCTATGCCCAGTTGCTTTCACCACTCCCCCAAGCTCACCCTCCCTGTCCAGGCTGCCCATGCTCTACGATTGCATGAGTATCTTGGGTGGGCCCGGACGACAGGCCCAAATGCACTTGGCCCCCAACCTAACGTTGCAGACGGTTTAACTAGCAGCTCGGCGGTACAATGAATACGGAATGAACTCGCCTAGAACCAGCGAATCACGAGTGGATGGGAACGAAGGAGCCTTGCGAATGGTCCATGATGTGCTTTTGCGGCTTCGACGGCGTCTGCGAGAACTTCGATGCGCAGGGCCATGATTGCTTCGACTACACAGGTTCTGCCCCGGGCTGTCAAGTGTGAGGCTGCGCAAGGGAAATGTCAATCGAAAAGTTACTTACCTTGTCCGGTCGCTGAATGCTGCGATCGCACCTGGCATGTAAATTAGATGTAGATGGAGCAGCGCTTTGAATACAATACAGTACTAGACTAGTCGTTGACCTTTGTGAGGCCATGTATGGTATTTGTCCCAAACCAAAAACGCCTCGCACACAAGAACGTCCCACTGCCCTAACTCGCGTCTTTGTGAAATGCCCAAGCATGATTGTGCGTGCTGCCCGACGGGGAGGGCCAGCTGCCTCGCCTCCAACCAGCACCAGAACGGCTTGGTTTCGTATCTGCATCTAGAACAATGCTTGTGAGTCATTATTGATGGAGGTGAGTAGCATCGCTCCGGTCGAGGGCGGGGGAGGTAATGGATGAGGTGGCGGTCCTGAGTTGCGCTCTGCGACATTTTCCTCTGACCGGGTCGGTTTCGCAGCATAATCTCCTGATGGAGCTTCGAGCATGCCAACCTCGAATCTCTTTGAGCAACCGTCCTCCATATGCCTGGGCATAAACGTCAGCAAACCTCATGAGTAAAAGGGGTAAACAGGTCAAGCACAAACCTGCGTAGTGTGTCCTTCCGGGCAAATAGCCGGCCGCAGTAATCACATTTGTGGTTCCGCTCCTTACTATGAACACTCTGGTGATGTCTTTGTAGGTCCGTCTTGCGCACAAATCTCTTTGTGCAATGTGGGACTTCGCACGGAAATGGGTATTCCCTGCGGTTGTCGTGCGTTTCCATGTGCGATTTGAAGTTGTAGCTTCGGCTGAAGAACTTGCCACAGCCCCTGACTTGACATTGGAAATTGGCTTCTTCTTGGGTGGTATGTCTTCGTGTTGGACGCCGCTTAGCTTTCTTCACACGACTCCAGTTCCGGACGCTGCTGTCAAGCAACGAGGCCGATGGGCTTGTGTCCGCATTCCGGACAAGCTGTGTTGGATTTGCGCGATGAAAAGTGCCCAGCACGTTCGCCTGATTCGCAGATGACTCCATAGGTAGAAGCATATGGGGTATGTGGCTGTAGGGAATTTGAACCCCGGTTTGGCTCTTCAGCGTCAGGGGCCCAGGATGCGGATAATGCGTTGGCTCATGTACGTGACGGTAGGATATGGAGCTTTCCATACGGGACTTCGACGGCAGCGAACTGCTCACATAGCTGAAAGACCCCCTTGAGGACGCAAAGGACGATGCTCCTCTGGATTTAGCTTCAGGGCTAGGGTCTGGTGACGTACGGACTAGAGGAGGGGAGCGAGTCGCGTTCCTCGCAATACCGCCGCCTATAGGATACGCCGGTGCTGTTGGAAGGCAAGGTGAGTCGTACGCGCCGAGGTGCTTGCCATAGTCTGGCGACACAGTGGCTGGCATTGTGGACGTCGTAGACATGGTAGGTGAAGGTGCTGTGGACACGTCTGGCGTTGTCCAAGAGACACTGGCCGGCACCGAATCCAGCGAAGCAAATGGGCTTCCCACGTCGACGGCTTGTGTCAATTCAGGGTCGATTAGAGGCTCATAGGACTGGGAAGACAAGCCACAGACGCTGTCGAAATCGCTGAACGTGGCATAGTCGCTGCTCCGTATGTCAGGCGAACAACCAGCTGCCACCATTGTATATGGCGGCGAATCACTGGCTTTGCGATGTGGCGAGTTGGGCGAGTTGGTCAGTGAGGGAGGCGTGAGGTCCATGGCGAGGTTTGAAGCCGGCCGTGGGCGAGCCTGGCAAAGATGTTTGTGCTGGGAAACTGCCCTCATAACCAACCACCCGAGACTAGGGCTGAATCGCCGGAACCAACCCTGCCAGGTACAGAGGCGAGATGCTCTTTGCGGACCACGACAGCCACCAGAAGCCTTCCAGTGTCGTCCGAATGACAACTTTGCTAGTCGTAGAGGCACTGAGTGGGTGACTGACCGGAGTTTTGAACAGGTCCTGCCAAGTCAATGTACGGGGGACTTTGGCTAGTGGGCGTGGTTCGAAAAGCCAAGGTGAAGAGAGAGGGAGAAGGAGAAGGGATCTGTGTCGAGGCGTGTTCCGTTTGTTGGTCAATTACTAGTAGCTAAGTAGTAAAAGCAGGTACTCGACAAGATCATCTTTCGGGGTCTTGACGAAAGAGCGGGCGTGAGATCAGGGACTGGTTATTTACTACAAAGACCGTCTGACAGGGGCTCAATCGCTGCAGAATCTCGCAAGGCAGATGATCTACGACATGGCGGACCAAGGTACATTGGCACTTGCCAGCAACGTGCAGAGCAGAGGTAGTACGTGAATAGGTAGAGTGGCATTGGGGGCGAGAGGATGCGCCTGCTGGCTTTCCCAGGCAGACAAGCAGATCATTAGATGCGCGGGGGGTTCCCAATATCGTATCTGGGCCCCCTTGTCTTTGAAGGGACGGCCATTGCACTTTTCGTGCATGTTGTTGACCCGGTTCATTGTACGGTTTTGGGCGAGAGCTCTTGTGGCCGTCGATGAGGAGAAGGAATCCGCGCGCAAAGCAGGCTGTGTGTACGTAGTAGGTAGAGGACTCTTGGGACTGACTGGACTAGAGTTTGGGGACCGATGCCAGGCTGTGCCAGGCTGTGCCAGGCTGTGCCAGGGGGTGTGCGCATGCACGCAGCACCACAGCCACATCTCCTAAAGCGGCATGAGTCTTCCGTAGGGCAGAGCGATAGCCAGGAGGAGTCCTGAAGGCACTAGCCTATTTGGCGGAACATTCGTGTTGGTTGTAACGTTCGTACTTGTAGTCATTCCATGTTTTCCAAGTTGGGGAAGCCCCGGTGTACCTAGAGGCTCGGCCCTGTCGAGGCTCCGAAGTTGCTTTGTCGCTAATTGCGACGCTGTACTTGTAAGCCTGTAACGGCGTCGTTGTCGACTAGGATAGTGTCAACATTGTTGATCTGATGCGGTGTCGCTGGGGCAGGCCTGCAGACACCTGCAGGATGCGGGCAATTTCCCCAAGTTGCTATCTTTGGTCCCCCAAGAAGCGAAACGATATGTTGTGTTGCCAAAGTCGCGCGCCCACGATAGCTGCGCAAATTGCTGGAGGACAACCGTACGTATTTACCCTTGGATGAATGAGTGATCAGGGCACACGGACAATACTCTATGCGTGCGCCTGTCTTCGCTAGGATTTGGCCGCCCGTGAGTTCGGCGTGGGCACCTTGTGATAGGTAAAGTATCGAGAAAACTCCAGTCCCTGTGTGTAGTACTGACGCGGGTAGGCAGGCGCCGTGTTTACAGGGCTGATTGTGATCTGGCCTCGTCGCTTTCGATCGTCGCCTATTGACGTATATAGTAGCCGACTGCCTTGAGATCTCGAGTCGCGAGGTGCCATGTAAGGCAAGGTGCGTGTTGGCGCGGTAGGTATTCACCGCCTTGGCTTGGTGGTCACACCAGTTGGCCGGGCCATATGCCGAATGGAGGCTGGCTGGCTGCAGACTCCAGAGTGCAGTCACTGCCGCCAAGGTATGGCGGGGCTACTGTGCTTACGTACTACGTAATCGGGCGCCATACGCACCGAGTCGTCGCGGCACGGTGCAATACAGTGCGCGCTTGCCCGTGTGGTTGAGAATAGCCGCCGCGGCAAGGATCGGAGTCGAACGGAGGATACGTATACGGCTCCGTATTTACGTACCAAATTATCAACAAGTGCCCGCTAATTAAGTAAAGCTTCATCAATGATACTTGTACTTACCTAATGCCAGTCAGGCGATCAGCAATCACTTTTGGCCTCTTCTCTTACCATTTGCGCAAGTTATCCTTCAGGAAGCATGAACACACGCTAAGATGCCCATCAGACTCGCGACCTCGTCATCATGTTGAACCCCAATTCGCGTCAGCCACGATGACTTGTCCTCGGCGTTTCCCCCTTCGAGAAGGCTGCCGCACAATCAGTTTGCCAAGCACCGGGCAATCAACGAATGCGCCAGTGACTGGATGAGCACCGGGCGGTTGCGACTCGCGAGTGCCCTCTGTGGAAACATTTCAAACTCTCCTTCGTACATGTAATTTCCAGTCTCTCAGGGGTCCTCACAGATCACCCAACAATTGGTCCATGCGCGGGTAATGATCACACGCGAAGCAACCGTTGTTTTCCCCGTGCGGCACAGGGCGGGACAGGTCCTGGAAAGCCACATCAGGTGCCCCGGGACGGAAATCCCCATTTGTAACGTATAATACGCGTAATTTGTTCCCTTCCGACCTCCAGGCTCCAGACCATGCAGCACTGCAAGCTGATAAACGAGGCGGTCAGGAAACGTTGGGAGTGTATCCGAGTATGGGTTGCCATCGACAAGCCAACTTACCAAAGCGCTATCTAATAATGGTGACAGCGCGGCTGCGCAAGATGAAAGCAAAACCTGGCACCTGTGAGTCTAATGTAATGTAGCACACGAACACACTATGATAATATCAGCCGAGCTCGGGACGTGCACTATCGCACGAAGAATGAGATGAGGCGTCTCGGGGAGAATGACATCGCTCTTAGTGGTCGAGCGATAGCACTTTGCATTGCACAACTGCCACATCGACTGATGTTAAATCATGAAAACATCCTTGCCCTTCATATCGTGTTGACCTTCATATGGTGTTGATCGGGAGAAGAACGCGCAAACACATTTTATGGCGATTCATCTACTTTACTCATGGATGCAGGTCAAACCTGGTGAAAGTATCCAGCGGACCGTCAGGTATGGTTACTGGTGACCGAGAGCACTTCTAGTAGCGAGCGGGCCGGACGTCCGTTGTGGCTGTTCTGAATCACAGAGGAGGCAGCCCTCGGGAATACAGGTAGAAAGAAGGTGGCTGTTATGGAAGACGCATTGCCGGCTACTTGTACGACGACGCCCGTGTTTCCACACCATGGACAGGCATTGTTGAGGACCGACTGGAGCTACGGAGTAGAGCCGACGGGAATGGGGCTGGACTGGTAGACTCATGATTTCCTGCAACTCTCAGTGAAACTTGGTCTTAGCCAGAGGTCGTTAGTCTCCCAGAAGAGTGTGCCTATTCAGATCACCAGTGAATTCTGCAGGATTCGCGGTCGACGTGTTCTGTTTTTGGGGTCTGCCATGTGCTGTGCCGATCGGGAAGTGTGCACGTGACTTACCTTATGTATGTGCGTATCCATAGCCTGCTGATGCATTTCAAAACTAATGAGCTGCCATAGACGGCTTGCCTTTTCGGACGCGACATCGCTAGCTGTGAAGCCCGAAGACTGACTGTGAGAGAGAATTAAGTTACCCTGTCAGGACAGGAAGTCGGCAGGTCACAAGATGACTCAGCAACTGACTAAGCTGGGCATGCCCACCACGTCATCGGTCCCAGCATGCCTGCCCGTGTGCGGTGTACCTCCAGCAAGTACGGAGTATGTGATCCAACGCGACGAGGTTCATGCTGTCGAAAGTGCCCAGCTTTCTTTGCTCAATCTCGACGGAAACTCACCCATGGCCAGATCTCCAACGTCCAGCTACATGCGATAGGCTTGCGAGCCCTAGCTGTAAAGTTGCCCAGCCCGTTGTCGCGTCTCTGTCTCGATTGCCCGCAACAATGTCGACCACTACGGAACACACATTCGGCGAAAAGTGCCGCCTCGCGTCTGTGCCTCATGTCGAGGGCGCGGATGGTCGTCCGCCAATCGAAGCCCAATTTTTCTATGCCTCTGTAATTCCCATCGATGACCCGCTCTCGGCAACATCCACTATCACAACCTCTGACGCGCGATCGGGCAAAACCCCGTTGCGGCCATTCGCTAGAGGGGATAATAATGCTTTAGAGAAAGCTTGGATAAGCCTACAAACCGAGGAAGATCAAAGTGCGCACGGAAACGCGAAGAAAGGTCGGGAAGCAACGCCCGAAGTTGAGAAGGCCAGTACCGAAAAGAGAACGCTGCTGGTGCAGAGTCTAGCTTTGAGGCACTGGGAACTTCACAAGGGAGGCATACAGCCCCAAGAGCTGTCACTTCCCGTAGAAGTAGCAGCGACTGCGCGGAACGAGACCGCCTGTTGCACGGCTTTATCAGCTGACGTCGGCGAAGAATTGGAGAGGACATTCTGCTCTCTTGCAAGAGAGATCAGTCCGTCTCTCACTGTCGAAAGTGTTGTGAAGGACGTGGTGAGTATTGTTGATCGACTGCGAGACTCTGACGCCCGTCTTGCAGAAGAAGCAAACATCAGGAAGCAGGAAGTTGCGGCTACGAAGAGATCGAGTACGGGGTCTTTGCCTCGCTCGCCTCGTGATTCTTTGAAATCTTCGACCCCAACCAGTAAAGCCAAGGCTGCCTTGCGTAGTGAAGGTGCTTATGCAGATGCTCATGAGTCAAGTCGCCGCCACGATGGCCGAGTACGGTCAGGATCTCAGCCCACAAGCCATTCGTCCAGGGCACAGACGCCTGTCGGAAGCCCGGCACAACCGAGAGGGCCCATGGCTGACGACGGTATATCTGGTCAGCCGTTCGTGCGAGTCCCTAGCAGCGGAGGACCCCCAAAGGCTGTCATTCCTATTCCGAGATATGGCACCTTGACACAAGAAGAGGCCCACGATGCTGATATTGACCATGTGGAAGTGCTGGAAGACCCCAAGCTTGAAGCCATTAAACTTGCTGAAGCTGTAAAGACCACAAAATGGGGAAAGGAGGCTATAGATGTTCCCGTCGGGGTATCTAGACTTCACATGGTGTCATTGCCCAATTTGCAAATGAAGCCTATTTATTGGTCTCCGATCAACGACATGGCAGTGGTCACAAGGGCAACTTGGTTCTACAGGTAGGGCCTATATCTTTCGAGCACGTTGCACCTGCGCTAACATTAGTTCCATAGAGACACGATGATGCCTGTGCCATGTATTGTTGCCAATCAACTTGAAGCTGGCTACCACGACCTGCGCCCATGGAGTCAGACGTGGGCCGACGAAGTGAAGTGCGCCATAGACATCGGTGCCCTAGGCGAAGAGAAAGTTGCGCATTGCCTGTGGCCAAGAGACATCACTCAAAAGACTGCCAAGTCGCACGGCAATGCTCAAATAAG
Organism: Emericellopsis atlantica; assembly: GCF_019669845.1. NCBI lineage: Eukaryota > Fungi > Ascomycota > Sordariomycetes > Hypocreales > Bionectriaceae > Emericellopsis > Emericellopsis atlantica. The sequence goes on along the minus strand of NW_025764734.1, from coordinate 26,982 downwards.
TCGAACACATCCCCCAATTTCCGCCGATCCGTACTGCGCTGCCCGCTGCTTTCGAGGCGAGGCAGCTGCCGAAGGCTCTATTGAACCGTCAAAGATGTCTCGCGGTGACACGGACGTATCCAACCGGCCTTTTCAAAATTATCACGTCATATACAAGGACGACAAGGTGGCCTTCTTGCTGAAGCCTAGTTTGAGCCCTTCGGCATACTACGGCAGGCGGCCACTGTCCAAGATTATGAAAGGTATTACGGTTGGGATACCCATAGTGAGAGGCTTTGACAGGCCGAAATGGGAGCGCAAGCATGAGAAGAAGCCAGCGCAACAGGGATCGGTAGCTTCACCCCCAATCGCGTCGCGAGGTGAGCAAGGCGAACTCCTCTGCCCAGGATGCGAAGCAGAAAAGAATCGAGGTCAGGTTACCGACCTCGTTCTGGTCGCCCACGGCATTGGGCAAAAGTTTGCTGAGAGAGTCGAGAGCTTCCACTTCACACATGCAATCAACGGGTTTCGTCGAGCGGTCAACATTGAACTAGGAACGCCACTCGTCCAAGGAATACTTCGAGAGAGCCAGAACGGGATGATGATCCTACCCCTCAACTGGAGATTGGGGCTGTCTTTCGAAGAAGGCGGTCCGATGCACGAGGAGGACAAGGCCCATCAAGCGACAGACGGCTTCGGCCTGAAAGACATTGAGCCGACCACGATCCCGGCAGTCCGCAGCATGATCTCAGATGTTATGTTTGACATACCGTTCTACATGTCACATCACAAAGGCAAAATGATCAAAGCCTTGGTGACCGAGGCCAATCGAGTGTATCGACTATGGTGCAGGAACAATCCTGGGTTTGCAGAGCACGGCCGCGTGCATTTGATCGGTCATTCGTTGGGCAGCGCGATGGCCTTGGAAGTTCTTTCGAGGCAGCCAACAAGCGTCCCGCATCTGAACCTGGCACAGCCCGAACCGGAGACTTCGTTCTTCGAGTTCGACACCAAGAATCTCTTCCTCGTCGGTAGTCCTGCAGGATTCTTCCTGCTTCTCGAAAGGGGCAGCCTGATGCCACGTCGCGGCAGAAGCAAGCCTGGCGCAGAGTCCGCAGATACCACGGCAAGTGGCGTTGTCGGCGAGGCTGGCACATTCGGGTGCCTAGCAGTAGACAACATATACAACATCCTCGCCAAGGAAGATCCGATTGCCTATCTGTTAAACGGGGCCGTGGATCCTACATACGCGGCCAGTCTCAAGGTTGCGCATGTCCCTAGCACGGCCTCATCGTTCTTCAAAGCGTTTGGGGATGCGTTTCGCTACGTTATACCTGGGATGCAACCAGCGGAAAGAACCTTTGCTCCCGAACCCGCACGCCCCCCAGCATTCAGGCTCCCGTCCCAGCTCGAGCTCGAAGTACACGATTTCACTCGGGAGGAAATCGCGGAGAAGAAGGTCTTTTTGCTGAACGACAATGGTCAAATTGACTACTATCTACGATCTGGAGGTGGACCTCTCGAGATTCAGTATTTGAACATGTTAAGTGCGCATACCAGCTATTGGACCAACCTCGATTTCATTCGCATGCTCTGTATCGAAATAGGCAGAGAGCCTGGACGAGGCAACACCCTTCCTGCGATGAGAGCCGTGAAGGCCACAAAGCGCCTGGTTCCGTGAGTCGGTGGTCGAGGGGAAAGGACATGCAGAGTGTGGAAGCGGGTGCATGTTGAACGGATCGAGATACCCACAAGCCTGCGCGAACCTTTTGTTCCATGATAGATTTGTTTTCTGTCGCTGTGCAATGCTATAATAGATACAGTTGATGCTCGCATAGTTGAATGATAGATGGGCTGTGTGCGCTGGGTAGTAGATTCTATTCGGCTATGAGCTCTCACGGCGTTCCCATTTGCATCATTTCCTGGTCCAGCTCATCATCATCATATTCGTGCAAGTCCGAATTGCCGTTCTGAGGCGCACCAGATGCTTGCTGGTCCTCCACTACCTCGCGGATCCTGACATCGTCGGGCCTACTGTTCTCCTGATGCTCCAGCAGGTCTTTGTAGCTCCATGTGCTGATGCCTTCCTGATCCTTAGCCTTGAAGGGCTGCGCCATTGTGCGCAAGAACCTCTTCGCCGAGCTGATGGCAACATCGGTACTGAGATTGACATCTGAATCAAGAATAGCCTGGTTGATCCACTTTGGTAGTTGGTCCTTCTTCTTCAAGAAGCGGCGATCGGACAAAACCATGATTCCATAGTCATCTTTCCCACGCAGTACACGACCCAGGCACTGGGCTGCGTGTCGCATGGCGTCGAAAGAGAGGAAATCGTTCTCTTTGATGCGGTATGTCTCGCGCAGGAACTCCAACCGGGCCTTGAGAATACGTGATTCGGTGTACTGAAACGGCACGCCGATGCACAGCACTGTCCGGCCGTACTGGTGGTCGAAATCGATACCTTCAGAGACCTTGCCTCGCGCCACGCACAAGAGAACCGCACCACGACCATTGCAGCAAGCCGTGCGGAACGTCTCGAGCGCCAGCGAGGTTTCTTGCGCGTCAGGTGTCTCAACCAGAATGAGCTTGTACTTCCACACCTCGTCGAGGATATGCATGGACTGCCACATGCTGATGATGGATTCCATGTAGAGGTACGATGGAAAGAACACCACCATGCCGTCTGGGGTGATCTTGGCAAACTGCGTAAGAAGATCGCCATAGTTTCGTACCACGCTTGGCTCGTTGCGAACCTGGAAACTGGTGGACATGGCAGATTGGTCACTCCCTCTCGTCACTATCATGGGCAAGAACGAGCGCCGCGCCAGGGTGATTGTGTATGACTCTTGGACGACTGTGGGAAAGTCCAGCATTTTGGGGTACATTTCGAGAGGAGAGATGGTGCCCGAGGTGATGATGACGGAGTAGAAGCGGTCGAAGACTGGGCGGATGGCAATTGCCGCGTCGAGGCAAGTGAAGTGTAGGACAGGATTAGGTACTTCGGCAGTTTCGGACTCGTATGGTTCGAGAATCAGTAAGAATCCCTTTTCGTAAGTTGAGACCAAGGTTGCAAAGGTAGCCACTTCTTGGAGAGGCTGGTAGTCCTCGATATTTGTGAGCTCCAGCGTCCGGACGAGTGACGTTAATCGTTCGGCACAGAACCGTAGTGGCTTCTTCTCGATGAAGGTATGTTCTCGGAGGTGGGACAGAAATGACGGCGGTGTTTCTGAAATAACTTGCCGGACTTTCATGCGAGTCTGCAACGCGGATTAGCGAACCTCGCTAGCAAGGATTCATATCATGTACCTTGAGATACTCAATAAAACGTTTCAAAAAGGAGACAAAGTGTTCGGCTCTGCGGATGTTTCCCGGTACAGCTTCCTTCAACAAATCCTCCGGAAGTGCTGTCGCAGTAAGCCACCGAAACAGCATGCCCAAGTCCTTGTTGACATACCTGGGTTTGCCATGAAAGCGTCCTCTTGTCGGGCCTCATCTGCGTCTCGCAGGCCCTGGACCAGCTTTTGATACTCGTTCTGAAGTTGTTCTTGATCTGTGTCACGCATTTCTGAGATCTTGCGCTCCAGGTTTTGCGCACCCCTCGTAGCTTTCTGCAACGACTCATTGGTGATGTCGGTGCTCAGGGCTTCGATACACACGTTATCAATGTTATGTGCTTCATCAAAGACGACGATGCAGTCCTTGGAGAAGTCCCGAGACACTCGCTCCGCAATTTTGGGATCCAGGAGGTAATGGTACGAGAAGATGACCACATTGCAGTATTGCATCTGCTATGAAGTCAGTGATCTGCGTCGTCGATATAGTCGAGCTGCACTGTACCATTCGTCGTACTGTAAAGTACGGGCATTGCTTATTCTCCTCTCCATACCGCAGTATCCCGTCAAATGTCCACACCCCGTTGGGCACCAGATTGTGTGGCTCCAGGAGGTCCAGGTTCTATAGTCATGTGAGCCCAATGAACGTCAGAAAAGCAGCACGAGACGCACATCGTGATACACGCAAACGTCAACGTTCTCTCCACGGTCTTTCTTCTCCTTGACAAAGCCGGCCGTCAGACTTCGACATCGTGCATCAACGACGGCACCGCTCTTCTCCCGCTTGACTGACGGATGAAGGCAAAGGTTCTTTCGACTTGTCAGACCCAGTCCCCGGAAATCCTCCTCGTATCCGAGCTGCTCGGCGCGATATTTCATGAGAGCCTTCAATTCAACCAGCGCCTTTTCGATCTCGGACATGGTACCTAATGTTGACGTTAAAGAGGTGCAGTGGTAATGAGTGACGGAGACTGACGAGAACAATAGATCAATTTCCGCTTCTCTGGTTTGAATTGTTGATATGCCACAATGAGTGAGAGAAGCGACACGGTCTTGCCGGTGCCTGAAGGCATCTCCAGAACGCAATGACCTCCCGCATCCAAAGTTTCTGCACGCATCAGCTAATGGCCATTGCAAGCCTTTCCGTTCACGTACTTTTGAGATCGCACATGTAGCTTGAGCCCTGTTAGCTGCATTACAGACGTGATCTGGCCGCACTCACGCATATTGTTCTACATCCTTGTCAGAGAGCACTACTCCTCATGTAAACGGCCCTTTCTTACCAGGATATATTCTTGGGTACGGGAAAAGCACAGGTAGTTCACTGGTGTCGGTAAGCATCAAGCAACGCCGTTCTAATGAGTGTGTCTTACTCAATGTAGAACTTCATTTTGGTGCTTTTGAGGGCCGCGCGCCCTCAGCGTGTTTCTGTACGAAGCCTCCAAGGTGGTCTCGTTCGGGGTTGAATGTCGCGAATCTCAAGGCGCGATCGCGGTCTGAAGCTCACTGAGTTGGTGACGTGACTTAAGAGCTCTAAAACTGGTGCCGTACAGGGATGGTGGAACAATGGCGGCGCGAAGTCACGTGCGTGCGCCGCATCCCTACGGGTACTTCGTGCTCGTCAATGGTTTGCGCAAGCGGAGCTTCATACTGTCTCCAGGCACAGTCAGGCACAACGTGTCGTCTTCGATGTAAAGCTCAGTGCCCAGTACGAAGCAGTCAGCAGTCCACAATCCAGGCCCTGCGCATGGGATCATCCAGTCCTCGATGCCACCAACACGATAACCCACAATTGTTTCGACTATCACACGCGACTGTCGACCTGCTGTCCGCATTCGTCGATGCTGCAAATTCTGACACGAGCTTAACATCCGCCTGTCAATTCTGTGGCTTATCTTGCATCTCAAGGGCTGGTGTCAAGTGGCTGCGAGACTTGTTGAATCCCTCTCATCGCCCTGAGCCTGCTGCTTCTGCTCACCTTCCCCGGTCATGCACTCAGGTCAACATGGTATGGCGGTCCAAGCTCGGCACGAGATAGGAGCCTCGGTGAAACAATATCTCACCTCTACGGGTGGACGCTTCGAAGGCTGGGGCAGGATACACCGAAAGGAGGCTGCATTGGTGGGATCACAAATCACAGAGCATGGAATCCACAGGTATCTTAGACGGGACATGTCGCCCCAATTGATTCCGAAGAACCAGAAATGTAAGGACGCGAGACCCAACTAACTGTCTCTGATCTGCAGACGGTCAATGATCAGACCGAACAAGGTCTCCTTTCATGGACACACGTTGTCGCTGCACGGCACGCGCTGGTGGAATCATCTGTACATGTATGATAGATGATACCAGGTAGTCACTCGCAGTGAGTGACCTGGTCCTTTGAAGCTTGATTACCAACTAATCGCCCGCATCGCTAAAACGCCCGCCCACGTGGGCGTTCGCGTTCAAGCGGGACAATCTATCAATCTATGAACAAAGACTGGAGTGGAAATTCAAGGGCCACATCGAAACCCCAGATGAGCCAATAGGCTGGGCTGGGTATACATCGAGTCGTGAGGATTGGGACATGCGGGTCGTCGCGTGTCATGGACCCGAGAAACTCGCCCGCGACTGGTGCGCCTGTATCCGTACGTGCAAGTATAATTGTTCATCGGTGACTGGAGTTACTTTTCTTGGACGCTCATGTAATTATGGCGGTGTCCTGACTTGAAGCCTGGCGTGCTCTTGTCATCGTCCCCAACCAAGCCTCCTGCCGCGCTTGTAGGACGACTGGAGAACGACTCGGACTCGGAGGGTGTCTTATGGAGACGCGGAAAGATAAGGTACGCCCTTGATTCGTGCGGTTATTCAAGACGAGAGGACTCTCCGCATCAATTGACCCACCGCTCGCTTCCTCGCACTTGCTCTTCTCATTGCCTCAAGCGATCGCCTCACGTTTACGAACTGGAGTCTGGTTCTTGGAGAATCTGCTCACGATGCGGAGACGGACGCACATCAATGCGACGAGGGCGCCGATACTAGACCGCGTCACTAATATGAACCCCTCGTCCTAGTCTACGAGGCGTCTCCTTCCATTTCTCACCTGCTCAATATTCTTATTCTTCACTCTTCTCATAGCCATCACCGATCATCATCCTTGTCTTCACCATGGCCACCTTTACCAAGATCCCAGACGATGAGACGCCTGTTGTGTCCGTGAACCCCACCCACAAGATCTCCAAGATCGAAGACAATACATATGGTGGTTTTACAGAGTAAGTGGACGGATAGCTAGCAGCCTCCCACATTAGCATCTTGCTGACTCTGCTGTGTAGACACATGGGTCGCTGCATCTATGGCGGGATTTACGACCCAGGCAACCCCCTCTCGGACGAGAACGGGTTCAGGAAGGACGTGATCGAGGCATTCCAAGAGTTGAAGTGTCCTGTTGTGCGATATCCCGGAGGAAACTTCATCGCCACGTATCATTGGCAAGATGGTGTCGGGCCACGGGAGAAGCGACCCAAGAGGTAAGCCACCTATTCCACCTCCTTTTGGCGATGGACCCGACCATGTGCTAACTCGTGCGCCTCAAAGGAAGGAGCTGGCATGGCACGGCATTGAGACGAACCAGTTCGGAACAGATGAGTTCCTCAAGTGGTGCGAGGTCGTCGGAACCGAGCCATACCTCTGCCTCAACTTTGGAACTGGTGAGTCCCTCCCATATGGATGTGTGCCGGTATCATCCCACGGAAAAGTACTGACAGGGCAGGCACACTCGATGAGGCCATGGGCTGGGTGGAATACTGCAATTCCGACTCCGACAGCCACTATGCCAACATGCGCCGCGCCAACGGGCGGGACAAGCCGTACAATGTCAAGTACTGGGCTCTCGGCAACGAGTGCTGGGGTCCATGGCAGGTCGAGCAGATGACACAGGAGGACTACGCCAAGAAGGCCACCCAGTGGGCCAAGGCGATCAAGCTGCTCGATCCGAGCGTCCAGCTGATCCTGTGTGGCAAAGAAGGGCCAACAGCATGGGACTACCACGTCACCAAGGAGTGCATCAACTACACCATGCACATCCTCGGGAACAATGATGCGTCGTGCCTCATTGACATGCATAGCATCCACATCTACACAGCCTCCAGCGACCACCTGAAGAACGTGACGGCACCTCGACAGGCGGAGCGGGCCATTGAGATCACCAGCGGACTCATCGACCTGGCACGCATCGAGAACAAGGTCCCGCCGAGCATCCACAGGCAGAAGATCTGCTTCGACGAGTGGAACGTGTGGGACCCGGTGCGCGCCCCGGGCTGGCTTGGGGCCGAGGAGCAGTACACGCTGTCCGACGCGCTCGCCGTGGCCAACTGGCTCAATGTGCTGATCCGCCAGAGCAAGAACATTGGCATGGCGACGATTGCGCAGTCGGTCAATGTCATCGCGCCGCTCATGACCACCAAGACGGGCCTGATGAAGCAGGCTACGTGGTGGCCACTGCTCCTCTTCAGCAAGTACATGAGGGGTTCCACGGTGGCGTGCCACGTCCAGAGCGGCGAGTACGACGGTCCCACGCAGCCGGCGTGGATCAGGGGGACGATTGAGACGCCGTGGCTCGAGGTGAGCGCGGCGGTGAACGACGAGGGCGTGGTTTCGCTGGTTGTGGTGAACATTCACGACACCAAAGACTTTGGAACCAAGGTGGAGGGCATCACCCCTGGCGCAAAGGTCGACGTGTATACCGTCACGGGCGAGAGCTTGCAAAGCACCAACACGGAGGAGAAGACGGAGGTTGGGATCCAAGAGAGCAGCTGGACGGCCGAGGCGACGTACACCTTCCCCAAGGCATCGATGACTATGCTGCGATGGAAGCCTTGAGCTGAAACCCTGAGCTATACAGTGAATCTGACCGGCTTTGATCTGCCGATGTGGTGCATGGAGTGCATGAAGTGTTCGTCTGCAGGCTACCTCGTATTCAACGTGACATCTGGTGGCTGTGAGCAGTAGCACGACCTCCAAGTCTGCAAGACTCATTGAACATTGAATTCCCAGACACAGAGGTAGTCCTCCTCACGGTGCTGCACGCATGAAAAGTCGATGATCCACTGCGATCCGTAGGTACATCTTGGCGTGTGTTGAATACCTTGTACGTACGCCAAAGCATGTGGGCAGGCAGGTCCATGCTGATGATGATGGTCAGCCTTAAAAGGTAATGCCCGAGGGAATCAATCACTTCTTGACTTTTGTCGTTTGGTGTGGCTCGCTTCTAATAATATCTGACCTACTACCAGTTAGGCTAAGTAGCCATGGTCGGCAAGTTTGATCGCTACATGTACCTTACTCAGCAGTCCCTCCAATTTCCCGGTCGTTGAAATTTGGATGCGGTCAGTCTATCCATACTCCGTACATCAGCTATTAATTACTAGGCCAGGCAGCTGCCGGCTGACTCTTCAGCATACTAATGTGCAGCAGGGGCAGACGCACGTGGTTTCTGGTGTTGGTCCCAACTCCCAAGGACAATCGTCAGTGCAGTAAGGTACTACTGTACACATTGATGTCGATCACCTTTGAGGGCACCGCCATCGTGGTGCGTCCAAGCCGGCCGGTCGGCCCTGGCCGGCATCGATTGGAAAATATTCGCCTGGGACAGCAAATGAGCTGAACGTCCGCGTCTCATCTCGCGCCGGGATGCCTTCCTCCCTCCTACCTAACTAAACCCGTTGTGGTCTAGAAGCCTGGAAGTGCTGACGCAGGTGGAGATGAGGCGCGTGAGCCGCCCAGTCGCGACGCGCCAAGCCCCCGTTTGTGCTCACTAGACTCGTTCATTTGTCACGACATCCAGAGATTCCAGACTCGTTCCTCCACAAGTTTCCTGGTTGTCGGCGGACTGCGGCCTAGTCTACTGCAGCACAGGCGTCGGGATTGGTCCCCCAGCTCGCTAGCTTCATGTACTTGGTAGGCATCTCGGGCAAAAAGGGGGCAGGGCGCAGCGTGGTACGGTGTTGTAGGTGACTCTGAGATCGTGCAAACACCTATTATAACCATCGCGTACGCCCACTCTCACCTTTGCCCTCTCTCGTCCGTACCAACGTCGCTTAATTAATCCACCTACGCTCGCTTCTTACCTACCAGGCCAACCCCATACACTCCTTTCCCAAGCAACCACCACGTACCGCTTCGCACAATCCACCGCCAGTATGCGTGTCGCCCAGCAGACCACCGTTGCCCTTCTGGCCGTCGGCGCCGTCGCCCTCGACCAGCGTGACATCAACGAGTGCACGGACTACGCCTCGGAGGTCTATTCCACCCTGATGGACATGCCCACCCCCGACCCCTCCCTCTACTCCTTCCTCGCCGAGCAAACACAGCTCGCCACCGTCACCGAGCTCTGCCAGATCCCTCAGGTCACCGGCTCCTTGGCCGGCGAGTACACCTCGTACGTCAGCTCCGTCACCAGCTGGATTGGCGAGCACAGCGGCATCATCGAGAGCCTCGTCGAGGCTTGCAGCGACGTTCCCGAGATCCAGAGCCTGCTCAGCGCTATGCCCATTCCCACCATGTGCTCCAACATCTCCTGGGCCGACGGTGGCTCGGACGCCAAGACGACTGCCACTGTCACCACTCCCGCCACCACCACGGCCACCACCACCGTCACTCCCACCCCTGGCAGCGACAACGGCGGCGAGGATTCGGGCAACGACAACTCGGCTGACGATGGCGGCAACGCTGCCGGTCGTCAGACCGTCGCCATCGGCGCTGCTCTTGCCGCTGTCGGCGCTCTTGTCGTCGCTCTATAAGGTGGCTTGATGCTGGAACTGAGAGGGGCGCCCCTTTACTCCTGGAAACATCCATGGTTTATTCGGCGCCTCCCTATCAAGATACCAATGGCCTTCGGACTGTACATACCTGGCAGGCGCGGGATAGAATAATGCAAACATACGATAATGTCCAATATACCTCGGGTCGCCTACTCTGTGCCGCGTCGTACATGTAGCCTAGTGAGTCGTACGTGACGGTCAACGGTGTGGCAAACGCCGGTAATCGAGTGGCCTCCTCACATGTACATGTTTCCCACACGACTCCCAGTCTGAACTGCTGGGTGAGGAGGCGCATTCGTGCAGCAGCAGGTTGATGCTCATCCACCTAACATGCCGCCCGTCCGGCAGAGGATTCGTGCCCTTCGATTGTGGTGTTTTTGACGGGTCTTGACGCTACAAGATCAGCGTTTTGTTAGCACGATCCAAACCATGAGGCGTCGATCGGGTTCTGTCAAAGTGCCACTCGGGCGCTGCAAGGCTTCCTCTCCAGCTGATGGAAATCCCCATCGGCACTCATGTCAACTCTACGACGAGCACATTCCAAGTCAGTAACGGTCAATACCGTGGTGCGTTGAAGTCGGCATTGTATAGTCCTTAGGCATTATAACGCTCATAGGCGACAATTGCTGCTCGATATTGGCACCACTCCCGACAAGGATATTGCCTCGCTAAGACAGACCAGCGCTAGCGACTTTGTCGAGTGAGTACGGTATCCTATTAACCAGACTAGTCTAGTACAAGGTACACACGCACATTGGTCAACCACTACTACGAGTAATGATCGCCGGCGTCAACGTTGGTGTTGGTCGGACCCAGGACCCTGCTGTCAAGGTGGGCTACGTGGGCCACGCGGATCTGGGGATGGGTATCCGATTTCGTGCTCTGCTCTCCAGCCTCCACGCAGGCGGCGCCACGCCTTGAGGATGCCGCTGCCCAATGCGTCCGTTGCGTTGGCGCTCCTGGGTAGGCGATGCGTTTTGCTAGCAGCTCTGCCAAGCTCCGTGGCATTCTGTCTGTGCAGAGCTGTCAGTCGAGATGGCGGCCCAAAGAAAGGCTTGTGACCAAAGGTCCCCTTCACGCACCAGACCATGGCGGGGAGCTCTGGCCATAGACTTGTTACAAGGCGAGAGCGATAGCGGTCAGCTATTGATATCGGCCGCAATCAGAATACGTCAAACATACTGATGCTCCATGAGTGCACAGCTGTCAACAGCGCGGTATGAGTCGCGTGTGAAGCGGGGTTGCACATCCTGCATGCCGCATCGGCACCATTCCAAACACCAACAAGTTAGTCTAACTTAATAGACTGACGTTGTTTGTCTCTGGAGAGGAATGTAGATGACCGTAGACCATGGTGAAGATCGGGGTGCAGAGTATACCGGATCTCGAAGTTTAGGAACCCGAACCTGGCGCCAGCACCCGCCGGTCGTCTTGTAGAGAACTTTCGAGCGATTGATGAATCGACAAGCCTTGAAGCCACGGTCAACAAGTGTTCTCTCTGATAAGGTACTGACACCTTGGCGCGACGGACTGGAACTGGAAGCACCACCCATAGTTCCCAAGGCGCTAATGCAAGCAGCTTGTGCCCCGGACATGCCAACGCGGGCATCGTTGCAGCAGACTGCATCAGCGTCTACAGTATCCGTACATACTGATCAACTTGGGGCCTGCTTTTCCCACGACAGCCTGCCTGCATCCGCTCAGCACTTGCGCCGGTAGGTCACGCACTGAACTCGTGTATCCAAGCAAAGCCGAATGTTTTCGCACTTCCAAAATAGTCCCGATTCGTGAGAAGGAGAAGAAAGGTCACACGTGATGTGATTGCAATTGTGACTATCGTTCCTTCCCCGCCTCCTCATCGCGCTAGCGTGATACGGATGGTCCGTGCGACCACCCTCCACTAGCTGCATCGCGGGCGTTTGGCTGCTTATCACTCGATGATCAACTGTATCAAGATACTCATGATTGAACAGACAATGCGACGACCAGCAGACTAGCTGGGTTTTCGAATTGCCCATGAGCAGAAGAGGGAATTAGAGGAGCTTATCAAGGTTTTGTTTGCAATTGCAAGAGCTTCTGCTTCATTATACGCCCATGATAAGGTTGATGTCTAGTACCCAAGGTAGGTACCGGTACCTCCATCCCTCCTCACCTTGCGCAACAGCTCAAACTCTAAGGTGCCTGGCCAGCCTCCATGTCCTTCACCTCCAGTCTCTTCTTGCCGCTCATGTCGCTCTATCAACCCATTTGCCGTCCCTCTGTCTGACTGATCTGCCCTTCCTTTTCTTTCACACACACATTATCATTGACCTCTTGTACTCTTTGCACTTCTTGGTCGACTGGTACTAGTATATTACAGCACTTTTATCCATCGCGCTCTTGTCGGACCATCCCAGACCGCCGGTCTCGCCCTCGTCACCCTGGGCATTTGTTTGCTCCTCTATCCATGCCGCCTCCGTGAAGGTGCGCAGCTACGGTTATCGCCATTGTCCCCGCTCGAACAAGCATCTGTATCGCCCATTTGCCCTCAGCAAATACTATACTTTGGGTGCCTACTCTTCTTTTTCGGTACCGACAGATGATTGTTGCATTGTACGAAACTACGGATACTTTGACATCCGATTGATTGTCGTTATCCACGTGCAATACATACTGTACAGAACCCCTGTAAACCGTAAGTCGTCCGTCCCACTTTACGAAGCTATCCGAATACGTACGGTGACTGACCGAATTCAGTACGTTGTCGACGTGGTTTTCAGTCCTGAACACGATCGCAGGGTAGAATAAACGGCCGACGATTCTCCAGTACTTTGGAGCACAGCGTGCCTTGCTGCTCAAACTGCTCTGATATGGCTACAATCGCTCTTGAACGGCCGCTTCCTCCCCACAGACCCGCTTCGGCTCTTAACGCCCCCATAACGCCTCCGCTGTCTCTCGAGGGCTTCAACACCCCTCCGTCTTCGCAAGACTTGCCATATCAACAATCCATTGTACCAAACAAGCACATTCCCGTTTGTCCACCTGGCTCCGGACAAACAGAGTCGCTCGAAACACCCCCCGATTCGCCCAACAGTGACGATTTTGCCCGCCAACCAACCCTCCTTCATCCCATCGATGACTTCACACGCCGTGATTCTGGACCATACTCCATCTTTGAGATTGACCCCACCACTGTTGCCAATGCCCTCGATATAGCTTCCCGCACTCCCCTACCAGAGCCTGCTCTTGTCTTTCCCTGGCTACACGGACTGCACCCACACAACCAGCTTCAACAGGCTTTCTTCAATGCCCGGAAGCGGGCGCACCGCAAGGCGCCGTCATGTATGCGAGGAATCACACTTGTCAAAGCTGATGGAGACCTGACCCGATCCCGCCTCAAGGGAGCTCTGGCTCCCGAGGAGCTGATTCGGGCTGATGCGTCTACACCAGTGTTCCATGAGGCTGATCCCCCTGAAGGCTTCTCCGTGCGAAATTTCCACATCCAGCCGCTGAAAGCTGCCTTGTTGTCTGACATTATCGTTTACGATGAGTGCGAAAAGACTGCCGCCCAGGTGGCTTGGCAATTCGCAACCGCCCAACAGCACTGGCGTGAGAAGCATTTGACAGGGGATGATGGTTTTCCGGAGTATCATACCTTCGTTTGCGTCGGGGACTTTGAAGATTTTGAAGAGAATCACAGACACATTGTCGCTGTCGATTCAAAGGGCTACGCGACTGGAGAGGTTCTTGACTTTATTGCCCAAGAGAGAAAAGAGATGTGGAACATGACGGAAGCGTCTGAAATCTCAAGAAACGTATTCATGGGTCCGACTCCCGAGCTGGGCAGCGCTGAGGAACAACAATTTGATATTTTGATTGAGTGCAGCGATGGAGCACGTCTCAACCCTGAGGCCCTGCAGCTGGTTGCTGAGAGTCCTGCCGAAGTCATCACCCAGCCATACCATGATTTCCCTTCATCTGGTAGTATCTTGCCGCCAACTTACAGTCACGCCGAAGCCGACGCCCTGTTGGAAACTTGCAAGTGGATCTATCACCTGGCACACGGGACCCGGCCGTGCGGCGTCGATGGTGATGGCGATGTTTCAATGGACATGGCCGACAAACATTCGACGCACATTGTGCCTCGCAAGATCTTGATTCACTGCGGCGATGGCTATACCGAGTCATCGATGTTGGGAATCGCATATTTCAGCTTCAGCACTGGACAGCCCGTGCCAGAAGCATGGCTGAAGCTACACACGGAAAAGGGCAGGAACTTCTTCGCATATCCCAGCGATGTCGCTCTTCTCAAGGCCATAGCGCCACGTCTTCTGACCGAGTCACCTGCGTGTCGAGGCAAGACACTATTGGACATCACGAACATGGTCAAGCAAGAGCCTTCGTGGCTGCCTGGCCTCGACGGTTCGCTTCCCAGCCGTGTCCTCGATTACCTGTACTTGGGTAATCTCGGACACGCCAATAATCCAGATCTACTCAAGGAGCTTGGGATTCGTCAGATTCTCAGCGTCGGCGAAAACGCCATCTGGCGAGATGGAGATTCGGAGGCTTGGGGGGAGGACAACGTCTACACTGTGGAACGAGTGCAAGATAACGGCATCGACCCGCTGACCGATCACTTCTCACGCTGTCTGGAGTTCATTGGTTAGTGCCCCTGGATTTGGGAGTCTGCATGTGAAAGAGCGCCGTGCTAACGTTGAGGCAGATCGCGGGCGACGGAACGGAACAGCAACACTGGTTCACTGCCGTGTAGGAGTATCGCGGAGTGCCACCATATGCATCGCTGAGGTCATGCGTACTTTTGGAATGTCCTTCCCGCGAGCATATTGCTTTGTGCGAGCTCGCCGTTTGAACGTGATCATCCAACCACATCTGCGCTTCGCGTACGAGTTGCTCCGCTGGGAGGAGCATCTACAGACGAAGAAAGATCCGAATGCCCGCGTCAAACGCGAGATGGAGTGGGCAGAAATTACGCGAGAAATTGCGCTCATGAACCGACCGTATTCAAGATAATTGGATAAGTATTCACGTTTATATGCGCTGGTATCATTGCGCGCGACGGGGCGGTTAGGGGGTCGCCACACCTTGATGGCTTGGAGGACGGCAACATCAACAATGCGAGTGGTATACGAGTATGGTTATCTGGATTTGGATCGCAGTATTATTCTGGAATTGGGTTACGGCAACAAAGTGAGCAAGAGCACTTGCAAACACACGACAGGAATTGAGTTTCGCAAGTGTATAGTGAGCGATGTTGGATATGAGAAGCATGAGACTGATGACTTTTTTTTTGCGATTTGGGCCTGTAAATCCGAATATGCGGTCGAATAATTGTACACATTTTGCGACGTACTATTGCGCGTGCATGATCGGGTCGAAGACGATGTTATCGTGCGCAGAGTATGCACGAAGACGAGGCTTGGGAAGAGTATCGGCAATATTGATGATATATGGCAAGCGAGCAAACAGCCAAAGGCCCAAACAAGGTCATTCAGTGCTATAAAACCGTAAACGAAGACGCTGAACTCCGACGGCGAGCGCCCATTGTACGGAAACAGGGAGGTATCAATGTGCAAACACGCATACGTAGCACACCCGTCCTATGCAAAACGTGTTGGAATAGAAGTGACAAGCAAGCCCATGCAGCGAAAAATTACCATCGTCATCCTCAGGCTGCAGACTCGCTCCTATTGTCGTCCCCTTCGAGCACTCTGTAACAGGTTAGTCCGTAGCTCGAGCGACGGGGACTCTGCGAGCAGAAAAAACTTACGAGAATTGCTTCACCAGATATCCCTCACCACCATTCTCCATATCGATATTATATACGTAGAAGCCGCCGTCGCTTGTCACCACCATAACTTGCGGGCTGCTGCTGCTCATGGCGACGACGCTCCGTGGCGGCGCGCCGCCGCCGCCGCCGGCTATGCGAGACATCTGCGACCCCGTTGCGTTGTTGGACTTTGGGATCTTGATAAAGGCAAAGTCGCGCAGGGGCTCCCACATTTCGGTCACGGTTTGCGGAAGGTAGGATCCCACCACGCCGGCCACGCCGCGGCCTACAATCTGCGAAGAACGACGGAACATGTTGCTGAACGAGCCAGACTGCCTACGGTGACCCGGTCCAGAACCATTATTCCCACCGCTGGCAGCGTCGGCGTCGCTCCTAGGGGACTCTGTCGCGCTGTTCCCGGGCGAGTCTGCTTCGTCATAGGACCGTGCCCGCGACCAACGGTCTTGCCTCTGGGGCTCGGGGGGTTCTATAGGCGCGCCACCCGGCGTCGCATGGGTGGGTGGTGGCCCAAGCCGGAAGATGTGGACGGTGTCCGACGTGGACGACACACAGAGCAGCGTCGAGCTCAGGTTGAAGGACATGCTGTAGATGCGCGAGGGATATGTTCCTCTCCGGAATTGATATAACTTCTGGCCGCCGGGTACGGAGAAGACTCGGATGATGGTGCCCGTCTCTGAGGCTGTGGCCAGCAGGGTCCCGTCGTTGCTCAGGCACAGGCAGCTCAGAGGGGCGCGGTGGGCTTCTATCACATTGACTGCCTTCTTAAGAACAGTGTCGAAGATGAGCACCTTGCCAGACGTAGGCGACACATAGGCAGACTGCGGCGGCGCATGGGCTGGTCTCCGAGCGTTCTCGGCTTCTTCGCGCGGCTCGGGCAATGGGTAGGCGAGCAGGCAGTTTTCGGACGAGGGCGAAAGCGCACAGATGGCGTCGGGGTTCGGGGATGTATGTATCGTGTGGAGAAGGGACATGTTGGAGATGTCGTAGAGATAGATTTCCTCTTCGAGGATGACGGCGAGGCGCTTGCGGTTGAGGCGGACTGCGAGCACGGCAGATGGGAATGTGAGTTCGCAGATGACGGATCCTCTCTGCAGCGACACTATCAGCTCAAGCTGACATACGGCTGGGGGACCTGCAAACTGACCTTGGTGTTCTGTATTATCAAGTGCCGGGGCGTGAGGGTGAGTGCGACAAGCGAAGTCGAGAAGAGCATCTCGATGATAGCTGTGCTCCCTTCATCGCTGCTAAAGATTCGAGAGAACGGGTCGGTGTGATATATACGGAAGCCTTTCGACGTTGCTGTCACAAGGTCAGCTCGAGGAGCGGGTGCAAGGCGCCAGCTGGCGACGTACCGACGGCGAGACAGCTGTGGTCTTGGTTGAAGGTGATGAAGTTGAGCGTCGGCGTCGCCATGGCGGGCGGTAGCGCCTGTAGCGCAATGGCACGGATCGGAGGACCAGGCGACTGGGCTTCAGTTTGCCGTAGACTGGGGTTCCTCGCGCTTGGAGGCTTGACCTGCTGCTGTCGTCGAAGGAGGATAGTTCGGGTCTTGCGACGCCCAGTCGGCTTAGAGGTTGGGGTCGGTTGGTTGAGGTAGGTGCAATCAATACAAGGCCGGGGAAGTCGCGACCCCGAGACCTGCCAGAAGAACCTGGTCAGGGGTGGTGCTGGACTCGACAGAGATGCGTGAGTGCTTGTGTGAGGTATATAAGAAAGGTAGATGCAGTCCCGAGAGCACCAGAGGCTGGGTATCCCATAATTAGTCCTGGCCTGTACCGTAGTCCTAACTTACCTTAATCGCAATCACCTGCGCAGCTTGGCGTACCGTGACCTAGCCAGCGACCAGCCCCACTCTTATGATGCCGCCGGCCGCGCCGCTGCCTGCTCGCAGCTCTCTGCCTGTACAGGGCCACAGGCCACTGCGGGGTTGCAGGCACAAGCGCTAGGCGCAAATGGGACAGGCAGGACAGACGACTCCATGTTTCTGATGTTTTTTTCTGTCTTCGGATAGACGATAGCTTCACCATACTACACAAGATCCCTTGTAGTCGACCCCCCTTTTTTTCCTTCAAATGGTGCAAGCCCATCAGGCACTTTTTGGGTTTCAAATTACTTCTCGAACTCATATGCAACATCTGTGCCTATCTCATTGGCCTTCCGCTTACCCTACACCATCTTTCCTCGGCTGCGACAGAGGGGTTTGTTCGGGCATATATACAAGGCTCCTCGAGACTCCTTTTTGGGGAAACTCGTAAACAGAATGACCGCTTCAAAGGCAACAAAGTGGGCTGCTAGGCCAGACAGGTCACAAGCGTTAGATGATTTGATCATGGGTGTAAGTTGATATTGTCACAAGTTCTTAACCCAGGATCAATCAACTTTTGCCCGAAACGAAATTCGCTAACACAAACAAGACAAACAGCAGCAGTATTACTTCGAAGAGAAGCGTTGAGCGCCTGTACTACCCCAATGAACCACACTTCTTCCGCTTCTTCGTGAAGAAGCCCCAGAGGAGGGCCCCTCTGATCAACCGAGGCTACTGGCTTCGACTCCGGGCTATCGATGTCATAGTTCGCCAATTCTTAGAGAGACCATCGAGCAAGAAGAAGGTTGTGATCAACCTGGGTTGTGGGAGGTATGTCGCCTGACCGCTTGCATTCCGCCTACGCTCACCACAAGCAGTGACGTCGTGCCATGGCAGTGTCATGTGCGGTACCCTCAGATCAGCGAGGATGCTCTCTTTGTGGATATTGACTACCCGGATCTCATGCGCAAGAAGCGAGCTATTGTTCTGCAGACCCCCCAGCTTCGAGATCTTCTGGGCACTGATGTCACGATCAGTGAGGACGACAATGACCCTGTTCTTCTCAAGAGCGCGAGGTACTGCCAGCTGGCCTGTGACTTGCGTGAACTCGAAGCACTGCGCCGGACGCTAGACTCTATTTTACTGCTCGAAGACGCGGAAGTATTGTTCGTTGCCGAAGTATCAATCACCTACATGGACACTCCCTCCGCCGATGCTTTGATCAAATGGGCTAGTGGTATTGGCCAAGGTATGCGATAATCGACTCTGCCACACGGACAGCACAAGTAACAGTATACAGCCGAATTCTGCCTGCTGGAGCAGATATTGCCAAACGGCCCAGATCATCCCTTCGCGAAGACAATGTTACGCCACTTTGAGAAGCTCAACACACCGATCAAGTCTGTGCAACAATATCCAACGGTTGAGAGCCAACGACAACGCTTCAAAGACCGAGGCTGGGCTCAAGTAGACATTTGGGATCTCTGGGAAGCCTGGTCATCATCAATCTTCATGACAAGCGCCGAACGGATGGCACTGGACCAGGTCGAGCCATTCGATGAATGGGAAGAGCTTATGCTATTTGGGCGTCACTACTCTGTGCTTCATGCGCAGGCCTCGCCCACTGGTGTAGAGAACACAGCTCTGAAGAAGCAAGCTCCGGCACCCTTGGTATACCCGTTTCGTCTCGAGATTACGACAAGATCACCTTCAAGACCAATAAAAAGGCGGTTTGGCCAAGCAATGACCCTTCACAACTCAAAGGGGCAACCCTTTGGTGCGCATCTGTACGGAATGGGTGCCGACAGTCGTTCGGACAGCTACGACCTGTACAGAGTAGACGCTTCATCAGGGTCTTTAAAGCTCCCCGTTGACGGACCTGGGCCTCGGATGTGCTACACCTTGACTGACTTGGGAGACTACGGAACCTTGCTCGTTGGGGGACGCAGCTCTCCATCAAAGGCTTTCCGAGATTGCTGGATACTACCCAAAGGCCCCGGAGGAAGTTGGCAGAAGACGTGGGAGCTGCCAAAGCCACTTTACCGGCACAATACCTGCAGACTCGGAGACTCAAGCCTCGCTCTGGTTATAGGAGGTCGTAACGGCTCCGTGGGTGTTTCGGACGACAGCTTCCTCTTCGACCCCGACAAGGGTTGGGTTAAGTGCGAAGTTCGAATTCCATTGTCTGAGCCGCTGTTTGGAGCTGTGCTCTGCTGCTCGAGACCGCAGACGAGGGCTGGCTTCTTCGAGGGGCTATATTGCGGCGGCTTGCGTCCTGATGGCACCCTCAACCTGGACCGCTATACCTGGGAATTGGTTATCGCTGAGGAAGTGGTAGGTTGTGTTGATTGGAGTGAAGATATTGTGCTAACGCAAAGCAGCCTTTGATTCGATTCTCTAAAATTTCCTCTCCCCGCCTCGCGGGGGATTCGTTGTCCATTTTCGGCGCTGAAGTGGTTAATATCGAGGGCTTCCCTGTGATATGTGGAGGCATCGGTAACGCGCCGTCACACCAAGGGCAGACCATTACTGTCTTGGATGCAAGCAATGGACCGCTCTCTATCATTGGACTTGTGACCGCTGGAGAAAACGCTGCCGATTGGCCTTTCATGATCGGGTCGTCCATCATCACAGACGGCCACAGTCTGAATGTATTTGGCGGTGGTGCAACGTGTTTCTCCATGGGCACGTTCTGGGAATCAAGAACGCACCGCATGGAGCTTATGGGTCAGTGGGAGCTTGGGGGTTATGGCGGCCGGAAGCCAGCTCCCGAGTATCTGGAGAGCCCCAAGTTACTTCTGGCAGGGGATGGACCTACACGGTCTGTGAGTGCCAAAGTCAAGGCGGAAGTCATCTCAATTCCTCGCATGCGAGTCAAGTCGAGCGCGGAATTTGAGGCGCTCGTGAAAGCTGGCAAACCAGCCATCTTAGAAGACGTGGACCTCGGCACTTGCAGAGAGGCGTGGACATCTGAGAAGCTGATGGGCATGACAGGCTCCGAGCAGGAGGCAAGTTCATAACCTTCATGGGGTTATATATATTGACGATGTTGTAGGTTGTGGCTCATGAGTGCCCTGACGATACGGAAAAGATGGACTTCAACTCCAAGAATTTCCGGTACGTGACTGATCAATTCAAGAACATTATCAAAAGAATCCAGTCAGGAGGGAGGTTATATATCCGGTCGCTATCTACTGACAACCCCACTGATCAACCGGCGAACTTGGAGAACGACTTTCCTTCTTTAGCAGAAGGCTTTACCCTCCCGGAAGAACTGGCTTTTGTCAAGGAGAATCTCTTCAGCTCCGTCCTGAGAATATCGGGTCGGGTGAACATGTGGCTTCACTATGATGTGCGTGCTCCTAGGCGAGCTTGGGTCTTGCACTTGGCTAATATTGTGTCAGGTTATGGCCAACGTATACGCACAGGTCCACGGCTCAAAGCGCATGATTCTGTTTCCGCCGAGCGATGTCAGCCACTTATCATTCGCTCCAGGAGCATCAAGTTCCAGCCTGGATGTCTTCGCCTCGCTTGAAACTACTTCGTTACAGTCCACTCGCCCACACGAAGCAATCCTTGGACCTGGCGACGTCTTATTCCTGCCCCCAATGTGGCTCCACACAGCTACGCCGACGAGCGACTTGAGTGTCGCTGTGAACATCTTCTTCCGCGACTTGCAGGACGGCTACTCTACCGGCAGAGACGTCTACGGCAACAGAGATCTGGCGGGCTATGAGAAGGGCCGACACGAGGTGGCGAAGATTGCCAAGAGCTTTGAGCAACTCCCGGCGGAAATTCGCAGGTTCTATTTGGATAGGCTTGCGGATGAGTTACGACAAGCCGCAGGATGAGACGGACTGTAGAGGGTGTGTTCCTTGATAGTCGGAGGACCGGGGCCATCACGCACGCATAGCCCAGAACTCAAGATTGCAGTCGAAGAAGCCGAGGTGACGTGCCGACATGACGAATCATCAGGGGCTTTGCAGCCTCCACGGTGACAAATGAAACAAGCAACACTTTGGAATGGATATGCCAACGCCAACCACCCACCCCAAGGCCTAGGCCGCACGCTACGAGATCTGATCAATCCGACTGGACAGAGCTCAATACACGGAGGGTGTCGACCTCGACAAGGATCATAGATACGTAGCACTGAAATATACTCTGCACCAGGTCGTTCCCGTGCGGATGTTCCAGAGTTCTAGGCCACAATTGCGCGCTGCGGGCGCCGCGGGCATTCGGCTATCGGCGATTCGGAAGGGCCTAGTGGCGGTTTATGTTTACTCATGGCAACTGGGATGACTTGTGCGTAAAATCGTAAATCATTCCACGGGAAGGACGAGCACTGAGGTGTGTGGCTCGCATGATACATGTATGATGGCGCAGCTCATTCAATGGCTCTGTAGTAGTGATGGTTTGGTCACACGCATCATGGCAAGACATGTCTGGGTCAGGTAATAATAGCAATGCGCAACAAGTGCTTGACTTCTGTACATTGGTGTAGTCGCTGAATAGAGAGTCGTAATGTGTACAATCCACCCTCAGCTGCGCAGACCATGAGAACAGGCCCCGGCCGAGCCGTCGCGCGCTGAGGATAAACAATCAATGCTAATGTCGTAAGCTCGTAATGATAACGACGTGATACAAGAGTGGTATCGACATGCCCGCTTCAAATGCCCAAATTAACTCCAGGATATCCCAAACATCAGTCCCCTCTATGCTTTTATTACCCTTCCAACGTATGTGATGTGGCGTCATGGTAAATGTGAAAAGTGTCGTGACCGCCAAAACTCGGGCCTTCCCTACCGAACTTGTCGTCGGGATGCCAATGACGGATCACGGCGTGACGCGTCTGGCGGATGTTCTGGACGAAATCTTGCTCGTAGAAAGAACCCGATGAAGAAGTCCAAATCTTTGACTCGAGCCGCGCCCCAGGACGGACGGGCCGGTGTACTGCTTGCTGTCGAGGTCGCCAATCGAGTCACTGCCGGATTCCGAGCTCGGACTCGCTGGGGACCCTTTGCGCCTGAACTCAGCGTCCCAACCGTACAAGTCATCCGGGGGTGGCGTCCGGCCAGATGCGGAGTCGTGAAACTCCACAGTAGTGTCCAGGTGATGATACAAGGAACCATTACCCAGAAAGTCGGAAACATCCCGTATCTCTATGACTGGAGAAGGCGGCAGACTGCTAGGAGACGACTGGTCGTCTATAGCGTCTGTCATCATCGTATCCTTATCAAAGCCTGCGGCATCCTGGGCTGTCTGACAAGGGACAGCTGCTGGCACGTCGACACACGAGAGCGATCCTGAAATGGCGCTGTCGGAGTCGGGGGCCACGCCGAGGGATGAATCGACCGAAGTGACCAATGAGGCTGGTGCCCCGTGCTCCCGGCATCCAGCCGAGGGCACCGGAGTGGCGGGCGCTTGTACGGTAACTAGGGGCCCGACCGTGTCACTACCAGTCCTCCCATCTTCTTGCGTATCATTGCCACCTGGCCCATCCACCGGGCCATGTTCGGTATTGAGAGCACACGACACACGACGACCAGGGTGAGGCTCCTCCCATGAGGGAACAAAATTGAAACGTCGTCGTCGTGCGGAAGAATGAGAAGTAATGGAGACAGACACGGCCTGTGACCCTCATAAGGGATTACTGTGTCGCGGCACGTCGCCGTTGTTGGACGTCGGCATTGGTCGCTTGTTGTTGTTGTTGTTGGACCCCTTGCGATGGAAACCGAGTTTGGCGCCCATCTTCTTCCAGCCCTTGTTGTGTGCTGCCATGGCGCGCTGGAAGCCACCAGGCGAGTGCGCCCAGTCGTTGGGAGTAGGTGGTGTCGTGGGCGGGGTCATGGGTTCCATGACCGGGGGAGAGTTTCCGTCACTGTCGTCCGTCAAGCCTTCTGAATCGAAGACGTGGTTGGATCCCGAGCGAGAGGCGACGCCGCCCACATTGAGGTATGGAGGATAGATGGGTGATCGCGCATGCTCGTGGCTGTGGTTGTCGAGGTGAAGCGGGCTGACGGATTCGAGGAAAGGAACCAGCAAAGAATCGTTCATCAACTCGTGCACAATGCGCCCTGCCTCCTCGAGGTGCATCGGATGCGGCGGTTCAGGCGTTGCAGGAAGACGGAGCAATCGATCGCGTACACGAGACGGAATGTTTACCTCACGGGGTGAGCATGGCGCGATGTAGACTTGCATCAACTTGTCCCAGAGGTCGCACAACTGAGCGCGAGCGTGTGGGTCGGAGGCGCAGTCGGCTTGGATTTGGTCGTGAACGGCTGCGTATCGCTGCAGGTCAAGAGTGAATTCAAGCGTCTCCATGCAGTGATTCTGGGAAAGGTACGCGGTGAAAGCACTCAGAGTCCATGGCGGAGGAGCCACATCCAGCAATATCTCCGTTAATGTAGGCGGGTTCGACCCCATGTCTGATCGTGGTGAAGAGGGAGAGGAAGTGAAGACGCCACTGGTGCGCCTGGAATCCGTCACATCAAAAAGGGTAAAGTCCTCGAAGGCAGACGAGGGCCTAGGCGAGGATTCTTGAGAAGCCGGCGAAAGAAACGACGTTGGCGGCGAGCTCAAGGTAGTCTGAATCATTGCCATCAAGGCAATCAATCCAGCTTCCGAGGCGGCGATCCTGGAGAGGCCGTATGCTGCGCTGTTCCTTGACTGCTGTTCCCCGAAGTGTTCTAGGGAAAGGCTCGTGTGGCGGACCGCGAGACTGCGTGAAATGATTCTCCCAATTGCGTTGCATCCAAGGGCAACAGAGAGTTGCGAGAGGTGCCAATCCCAAGAGAAATTCCTCCAGGCACGTGAGACGGATCGATGTTGCGTGGCTCGGGATGGATCAGTCGTGCTGATGCTGTAGAATGGGTCGCTAGAGCTTGCTTGGATGTCGGTGGTCAAGAGCGTTCGAGAGAGTGTGTGTGTCGGAAAGGTCGCCTGGTTTGAAGGGTCCTTGAGAAAGTTAGAAAGCGCGGATAGCAGGGGGATCAATCGGAAGCAGAGAGAGACGATTGAGATCTCGGAGAATAAGACGGCAGCGTGGACGATATACACTGTCTCCCTCCCCCCAAGGCTCAATCGGCAGATGAGTGTACGGATAGGTAAAATCCACATACGTACCTGATTGCAACTAGGATGAGCACAAACGAGAGGATGAAGGGCAAGCACAATATTAGAAAGGGAATAGTTGGTGTGATAGAGTCAGTGAAGATGGTCAGATGAGAGGGAAGAACGAGAGTTGTCACGATTCGTTTTGCCCGCGAGAAGAGAAGAGAACCAGTGGTCGACCGTCCAGTGCAGTCAGTGCAGTGCAGTGCAGTGCGTTCACCAGCGCGCAGACAGACATCAACCAGCATGAAGTGTGTGTGGATAGTCAAAACTCACTTGCAAAAGCCTCCACGCCTGGCTCCACAATGTAGCGCATGACTGGGGGGACACCCTTGGAAAAAGAGGGCGCTCTTGAGCCCCTCCTTGGCCCTTGCTTGCCTCCATGTCTTCTCGTCTTAGCACTGTGCAGCCTGCGCGCCCTACGGAGGACGAATGTTGATCGCTGGGCGAGCTCCGTCGACGCCGTCGTGGATCGTGTTTCGACCACGGAGCATCCATCACATCGCACGGACAGTCATCTTACACATGGCTATTCAATGAGACAGGTATCTGAGCGTAAACTCTGCTCGTTGTGCCCAGCCTCCACGAAGCCTCTCCATTCGACCCGTCATCTCGAACAATCTACCCTGATGGACAGACGATTATGGGCTCACTTGGAGGCGAGAATGGACGAGTCGGCGTTAGCAGCGTCAGCATGATGCGCGGGGCGTCCATTGATCGTCCGCAACGCCAGCCACTGGCCCCCAGCAGACACGGAAGCGCGCTAGAAGTCAGTCTGGAACGGAGGCTGCTCCTGGTGGCGGGCGCCTGGCACTGTGCGCGCAAGCGTTGCACTATGTCAATGCGCTCGCTGCCCGGAAGGCGCCGGCTCACCTTCTAGAAGACTTCCAAGTAGATCCTGAGAGCACATGGGCATCGCCTGATTGGTCGCGGGAGGTCTCATGCCTGGGGTTGACCAGGCGCTAATTGCTTGGTACGTGCACACGCACGGTGCCCCAGCGTTGCTGCCACACCCCGCCCGCAGCCTGACAATCATTACTGTCCAAGTACGTACTTGTCATTGTTCGGCCTGACACTGTGTGCGCCGTGTTCACTGTTTGCGGCGAGGCAAGCATGCGGTGAAGCTCAGTCTCTCGCAGCGGTCTGGATCTGTAGGACATCAAACCGTGCAGCGCGGTCGGGAGCACAGTCAACAGAGTGCACCGTACGGTCCGTACACGGGACAGCTGACACTGATGAATGGCCCATGCTCCAGTCCATGCCGGCCTTCGCGCGGGTGCGTTGGAAACGAGCAGGGCACGCGCCCACTTGCGACATTCATCAGGACACTTTTCTCCCAAACACTAGTCCGTGACACTGTGCTGCTGCCAAAGGAGTTGGGGGATAATGCCGATCGCTTAGGTACGTAGAGCGCTGGCGATGATGCAGTGCCCAACCACAGGTGGGTAGCCTAGTAACAAGTAAAATGGGGCAGTCGCGGTGGGAGACGCCAGAATCAAGCCAGTGTGACCTCTCAAATGCTCAAGAATGGCAGGTCGTTTCCCCATTCTACTGCACCTCATCGAAGCCAATCTGGCTCCATGTCTATCGGGATCTGAAGCGACCGGTAATAAGATCAATGCAGCTATCACCACCGTGCCATGCCATGCCCTTTCGCGGGAGACCGCATCGCGAAGCGGAAAGAAGGAGGAATAGAAGAAAAGACGATATTACCTCTTCCCCTGTATCCGTAGGCTGAGGATTTTCAAATTGTGAGTGCAGCGGACTGTGCAGTGCCGCTGGTTGGCATGCTATGATTGCCACCGCTGGCTTGTAGCCGCTCGCGCGCCCTTTGACCATCACCTGCCCCTTGCTGCTCTTGTTTGGCTAACATGTCATTTCACAGGTCTCAGAAGCGAAAAAGGCCTCATGGTTGATTGCCCGCACTGACAGAGACATGTGCTCCGTGTTGCTGGCCACATCTCCTCGCACGGAGCCCAATTGCTTACACCTGGCCCGTCGGATCGAGCGTCATTGCGTGCCTGGAGGCGCTCGTGCTACATACGTAGTAGGAGCAGGCACATAAACACCTGTGATGATGAGCCTACCTTACAGCGGGGCTAGGCTCGATTGAGATTCTGCCGTTAGCGGTGAAAAGGTAACACCGGAAGGGTGAGAACCTGA